>NC_090267.1:471665026-471968057 GCF_040414725.1 Anabrus simplex
AATGAATCACTGTAAACTAGTAGTGTGATGGGTAGAGAAACTTATTAGGGAGTTAGCTAATGCTCTTGTTTGGTGACTACTTGATGATAGGTACTGAAGTACATCTCTCAAGTAAACCGGTGTTTCGCTGCGTAGAGCAGTATGAAATACTGACACAGAATGTAGATTTTTTTCTCTCCTCTAAATATAGCCAAGTTTTATTTTTACAAGTTGCTGTATTTCGCATCGACACAGATAGGTCTTATGGCGATGATGGGACTGGAAAGGGCTAGGGGTGGGAAGGAAACGGCCGTGACCTTAATTAAGGCACAGCCCCTGCATTTGCCTGGTATGAAAATGGGAAAACACGGAAAACCAAATTCAGGACTGCCGACAGTGGGGTTTGAATCCACCATCTCCCGATTACTGGACACTGGCCGCTCTTAAGCGATTGTAGCCAAGATAACTCGAACTCGTACTCGTATTGTACAGAATGTCCCTTCTTGGCAACAAAGAATGACACACATAGCTTACATGTCATTACCATGTATATAATTTCCGGCAGGGGATCTATTTGGATTTAGTGTCATCAACTTCCGGACACGCTGCGCTGACTGGCCTCCTGACACCAGCTTGGCAGGTTCGATCCTAGTTCAGTCCGCTGGTATTTGAAAGTGCTCGAATACGTCAGCCTCGTGTCGGTAGATTTAAAAGAACTCCTGAGGGACTAAATTCCGGCACCTGGGCATCTCCCGAAACCGTAAACGAGTAGTTAGTGGGACGTAAAGCCAATAATACCATTGTAATCAGTGCAAACGGTGTTCGTTATCTATGAATACTAGATGAAATGAAATGGCGTATGGTTTTTAGCGCCGGGAGTGTCCCAGGACAAGTTCGGCTCGCCAGATGCAGGTCTTTCGATTTGACACACGTAGACGACCTACGCGTCGTGATGATGAAGACGACACATACACCCAGCCCCCGTGTCAGCGAAATTAACCAATTATGATTAAAATTCCTGACCCTGCCGGGAATCGAACCCGGGACCTCTGTGACCAAAGGCCAGCACACTAACCATTTATCCATGGAGCCGGAAATGAATACTAGATCAGTAGCGCTATTTATACGTAGGTATAAGAACGGAAGTTCCATTATAACGGGCACTTACCATTTACTACCTATCGTACTTGGTGTTGATTTGAACATCGATATGGAGTCATCACCTGGTCGACCTCGAATCAAACAACGACCAAGCCACTTCCACTACGAGGAGTAGTAGTCTACGTGCTCACTCGCCTCGTAAACCACTTAACAACCCTATATTACGTCCCTTGTTGCTTAAAGGTGCCTAACATCTAGGTCATCGGCCTCTAATGGTACAAAATAAGACGAAACATAATGCCAATTTAAAAGTCCAAAATTCATCCACTGACTAGAATTCAAAACGTGATAATGAAGAATGAAAGGATAAATATGAATTTAAAATAATCAGCGAAGCCAACTCAAAATATTGAAAGTTAAAAATAATTCCAAAATCGATCCCTTAACTAGAATTCAAAAAGGTGACTGTGAACAGTGATTATGAACAATCAGTGGATCCGACCCCCAATACCTCACCTTCCCAAAAATTATATAGAAAAATTAGTATTGCTGACCAAGCACAATTCTGAATCGATGATGCTTGTTTCCAAAGAGGTCAAAAATCCAGGTCAACGGCCCCTCATAATGGTACTAATCGCTAGTACAGTTGAACCATAGTATTTCTCAAGTTGCGGTGTTCCAAACGTTATGGTACTGCTCACAAGTATTGTACGTCGTACAGGTAACACAGACCTGTGGTGTTTCTTACATTGTTGCGCCACTTACGGGCAACGCAAACCCATGATATTCCTCACATAGGTGTACTAATCACAGGCAACGTAAGCCCGTGGTGTTGCGCATAAAGTGTACTAATCACAGGCAACGTAAGCCCGTGGTGTTGCGCATGTAGTGTACTAATCATGGGTACTGTAAAGTCATAGTAACCCACCCACTATTGCTACTAATCACAAACCTATTGTGTACCTAGCATGGTGGTATTAATCGCAAGTAAACTAGACCCACGGTTTTTCCCGCGTGATGATACAAATGCAAGTAGTTTGAAAATGAAAATCCACAGCCTGTTTTCAGTCATTCGACCGGGTCAGGAATGGAATGAATGAAGCCCCCATCCAGCGGCGAGGATAGGAATCGTGCCGGCTGCGGAAGCCTGTCGCACTTGTCTGGGGCATTGATTATTGAATGACAGATGGAATGAAATGATATTGGAGAGTGATGCTGGAAAACCGGAGTATCCGGAGAAAAATCTGTCCCGCCTAGGCTTTGTCCAGCACAAATCTCACATGGAGTGACCGGGATTTGAACCACGGAAACCAGCGGTGAAAGGCCTGTGCGCTTGCACCTGAGCCACGGAGGCTTAACAAGCAGTTTCATGGTTCTAAATTGATCATCCCTTGGTCGTCCCTTATAGCCGCCTCTTACGACACGTAGGGGATATCGTGGGTGTATTTTTCGTCTGCGTCCCCCACCCACAGGGTTTTGTATGATAAATCATGAAAAACCATCTTTAGGGCTGCCGATAGTGTCGTTCGAACCCACTACCTCCTGAATGCGAGCTGATAGCTAAATGACACAAGCCACACAACCACTTGTTTGGTTTTATTAGTTTCCTTCGCGAAAAATACTTTATTAAACTTTTGAACTCCTGTACTCTATTACAGAAACTTGCACTTCGCACTTCAAACTCGTACATATTCTCAGCCTAGAATTCTGGATATGAACTTTCTCTCTCGTTTTCTAAGCCCAAAAATATATCCAAGATGCTAAACTTTTCCGTGTAGAAGGAAAATGAGAAGCTAATTTCCAAAACGTATGGAAAAAATCGAAATTGAGAAGATGATGGAAAGCATACATTGGTATAAAGTCACGTTATATGAAAGAAAAATAAATCGTCAAGACGGCCTAAATCCATGTCAAACATGGCGTTATAATAAGTACTAAATCCCACGGGGTGAATTGGCCAAAACGAAATGTATCCATGCAGTCAATGAGGAATCATTTCCGGGGCATGTGACCTTCAGCAACAGAACATTTTAATTACATTGTTGTGTTCGATTATTTAATGTACTGTATAATATTATTTAACTAACCAGTGCCTTTTCTGCAAATAATAATTTTGATCATTTTATATTTAAACAGTCAGTTTCCTGAAGACTACAGTGACACTTACGACTTTATAATGTAAGTATTTTGAGTCGCATTACCAAACAGGACAAATTCTACCTCGTTTTCTCGAATATTTTTTATAGAGCAGACGTTTTAACAAAAAAAAGGGGTTGTATAAAAATGCACTATATCTGAATATCATGAAAGTGCTATAATGAATTTTCAGTTGGAGTTTTTACACTGTAAACTTCTTTTTTCTTTCTTTCTTTCTTTCTTTCTTTCTTTCTTCTTTCTTTCTTTCTTGCTTGCTTTCTTTCTTAATCTGTTTACCCTCCAGGATCGGTTTTTCCCCTCGGTCTCAGCAAGGGATCCCACCTCTACCGCCTAAAGGGCAGTGTCCAGGAGCGCGAGACATTGGGTCGGGAGATACAACTGGGAAGGAGGTCCAGTACCTCGCCCAGACGGCCTCACCTGCTAGGCTGAACAGGGGGCTTTGTGGGGGGCGGGGTGATGGGAAGATTGGAAGGGACAGGCAAGGAAGAGGAAAGGAAGCGGCCATGGCCTATTGTTAGGTACCATTCCGGCATTTGCCTGGAAGAGAAGCGGGAAACCACGGAAAACCACTTCGAGTATGGCTGAGGTGGGAATCGAAAACACCTCTACTCACTTGATCTCCCGAGCCTAAGTGGACCCCGTTTCAGCCCTCGTGCCAAGCATCAAATTTCGTGGCAGACCTGGGAATCGAACCCGGCCCTCCAGGGATAGCAGCTAATCACGCTAACTACTACACCACTGAGGCGGACGTGAGATTCTTTCCTGGGTAAAATTTTCCTTTTGTATTTGGTCCGTTTGGAAGAATTAGCTTCTCAAATGTACTTTCTTTATATTCATTTTTACAAGAAAATCCCTCCTACAAATTAATATTACTCAAGTCTGAGTTCCCCTATTTTCATTCTGGAACGGACAAGGGGACCACTTTACCGGGTCACATTTATTACGGTAATTACCTGTAATAAGGCCACTTGTGGATATTACTGTATCTCCCTGGCAATATACCTTCACTGGTTAGGGCACGTAAGTCATTCTGATACTAATATTATCCCGGGTACTTCTCTTCCACTTCATATACAACACTGCTGGAAGTTATTGCGCAAGCTGGTCACGAAGGGCAGTGCTGTGTGTAGCATGTCGTGGAGTCCTTATCCCGAGCGGCCTCGCCCATCCATTTCAGCCCGAGTGACTGACATGAGGAAGAAGACCGGCCTGTCTGATCAAAGTGCTGGCTGGCCCCGGCTTTCAAGACGACGAGAGCCAATTCAATTGGCCGAGATATTTTCAACAAGGAACTTTTTTCACACCTTCCTTCTACCAGGCTTATAAAACAAAAATGAAGAAAAGTTTTAAGTACACATTTTAATCAATACCAACGAATATATTCGTAGTTTATTCCTAAATATTACAATCCTTTCCTTAATTATTGTTATCCGGTCGGTTAGATCGTTAGATCACAGCCGACTTGATACGTCACTCTAGCTAGCTCTTTGCGAGGGATCCAGTCGGCCGTGGTTAGATTAGCAGTTTGCCTTTGTCTACCACTACGAGCGCTGATGTGAGTCAATACATTGTTTCACTTACAGGGAGGCCCACGAGAGTTGAAGTCTGACACAGCGGCGAAAGCAGTAACTACGAAGTACGCTGCGTTGTCATAGTTACCACAATCTGCAGCATATCACCCTTTCATACAGGCTGAATATTTTATCAACTATGTTGGCCTAATGCAAATTCCTTTGCTCGTGCTAACAATTCCGGCATTTTAGATGGAACACGTGATTGCCGACAAGTATGAGATTTCATAATCACTAAACTGACAATAACCTCAACACATGCACATGTTAAATAGAGGATAGAACTATACAACTAGCCACTGATTTATTTACAATAAAATTAACTTACAACGAAAATAATATTCAGGAACCAAACACTTAAATTATTACATAAATCAGCAACAATTAACACAGATAAACACAGTATTACTCGGAATAATATCACAAAAGCGATTGAGAGCAAGCCAACCCACGTGGCGATAGCTTCCTTAAATGTGGCATCTCTGTTATCGTTGCCATAGCAACAGGCCATTTTCAAGCAGCGTCAATCAACTATTTCACGCTGGTGGCGCTAAACGTTAGACTTCAACTCTCCTGGGCCCAACTATAAGCACCATTGCGAGCCCTAATGTGATACAATACAGGGTTTCACTTAAGCCCTTATAACTACATTCGGTGTGGACAATTTTCAAGAAATCAAAGAACACTCCTGAGGGTAGTGAACCAAGGAACACATTACAGAAAGAATTATGTAAATATAATTTGGATAGGATGTGAATCAAAACGAATATGAGTAAAGAAACAAGCGATTTTAGGTTGTGTTTCCGGAACTGCATTTAGGCCGGTAGTGATTCTAGAATTTTTTATTTTTTTAGTTTGGTAGAGCTATCCAAGACTCATAATTCGAAACCTTTCCGGAACATTTAGCCCTTCATCTTTCGGCACAATTGTGGAAAATGCTTAATTTTACGTTTTTCATGGTATGGGGAACCCTACTTTGTCTGCTACGAAATGTTTTCAATATTAAAACTACGTTTCTCTTCCGTATATTAGTAAAATTAACTACATAGCATACGGTATTTACAATAAGTATGAATTTAATATTACTGAAGGAATATCTAAACTGAAACCGAGCTCGATAGCTCCAGTCGCTTAAGTGCGACCAGTATCCAGTATTCGGGAGATAGTGAGTTTGAACCCAACTCTCGATAGCCCTGAAGATTGTTCTCCGTGTTTTCCCATTTTCACACCAGGCAATTGCTGAGGCTGTACCTTACTTAAGGTCACGGTCGTTTCTTTCCTACTCCTAGCCCTCTTCTGTCACATAGTCGCCATTACATCTATCTGTGTCTGTGCTAGGTACAGCCAATTGTAAAACAAAACCAAAGTTCTAGCCCTTCATGCTAGCAACACATGTTAAAAACATTCTAGGAATATGAGCTACGAATTTTAAGTAAATAAAATATAATAAAATATGAGAATATCTTCTTTATTTATTCCTACAAATTGCAATCGTTTTCTTAATCATCGTTATCCGATCGATTAGATTAGCTGTTTGCCTTTTTCTACTACTACTGAACCCTTGAACTTACCATTCCATCGTTGGTCGGCCACGGCTGCTACAGTAGAACAATTTAGAACTCTTAACTCTTGGGTCGTTGCGGGAATAAATTCGGTCACGATCTTAACCAAACGATGGGGTTCAGAAGAGAGCCTAACTACTTGAAATGAGGAGCAAAAAAATGTGCTTACTAACTTTTATTAACTTGAAAGAGCACGATATCATCATTAATTTACTATGCATCCTTGCAAAAATGATAAAAAAAATTTATAAATTATTGATTTTTGAATGTTCCAAACACAGTCACATTACATAACGTCACTTCGTTTCTTCCAATGTCGAAGAGTTGCTTCGGAGAAGCTAATATGTTAGTGGACAGCGAAACTGAAAAACTGAAAAAGGGAAGACCTGAAAACCGGGCACCTATTATTCCAAACGAGAACTGAGAGTTAATCCACACGATCCGTGGAAAATCTGACTTTCAACAAGTAGAACGCCTGATTTTCTCTCAATTAAGGTTATCCACCAGTCAAATACCCTTCACGGATACGGAACACCCGCCGAATGGACCCTTAATCGAACCAAACTGACTATCAGTTGCTTTGGATAGGTTGCGAAATATTATGGGAAAGGATGGTGTTCACTACAAGTTAACAACATCATTCACAATTGAAATAAAATTCCACCATGTATTTGTCATTCATGACACCCTTAAGTGATAAGATAATCCCGATGCTAAATGTGCATCACCCCAAACAGCTGTTCGGAAGGAACCAACAACAACATGATCCGAGAGGATCTTACGTTATGTCGTTCTAAAGGAACAAAACTGCGAAATGCAGGAAACAATTACTAATCATGCATTTAGAAGAAATGCCAACCACTGAAGTTAAATAAAAAAGTGGAAAGTCACTTGAAAAGTATTATTATCGAACCGATTTTCAGGTTAGAAATGGGTTTGTTATGCTTAATAAAATTACCAGTCCACGCTAAAATTTACTACATCTTTAAGGAATTCTTTCCCTTGAAAAACAATGCTACCAGTACAGATCTCTCTATTTACTGTCTGTCCCAACACACTACTGGTAAAGTGATTACTTACTTACTCTAACTATGAATAAAAATGAAAGTACGACAAGATGAAAATAAAATAAATACTGGCTGACGAATCGAAACCGCATTCGCAACTCAAGTCTCACTCTAATACACTGAGTGTCAACATGCACACTATCAAACGAAAACGGACGTTAAAACGAGAAAACAATGAAGTCCGTAAATATAAATTAACATCTGGAAGTCATACGGCTTAACACGCACGAAGAATTACAGTAAAAATATTTAATCTAGATCGGGTCGATGTCCAGCACTTGGACAGCCCTCACTTGAAACAGCTGTCCCGTTATCTCGATGGAGAGCTACGCACGGACCCTCTACAATAAATCATATCGTACTGTAACTGCTACCTTCCTCCAGGCCACTTCCACAAAAGGAACAAACAAAAGAAACATCTAAACTGAGACTTGAGTATGTACAGCTGCCATCCCAGACCTATTGTCGGGCTCACTTGAAATCTGTACACCCTAAACCTAATCATTATGTACATGATGCCTTCCAAATTCTATCGTCGGGCGTGACCTAGGACGTCTCATCATCAGTGACTCCAAGAATAACATCTGACGTCCTAATCCTATCGTCGGGCGTCAAAGTGGGTCGTAATACGCCTCCCTTAACCTATCAGGCGAACAGCAATTTCAAACACCTCCAACATTTAACACAAAATCTGGTCAGACAAAAATACGCACGACGGAACTACGTCTCTTACTATCCAATGAATGCACGTCAAAAAACACAGTGAGTCTCTATCATTACAATACATGAACTCAAAAATAAATATACGTGACGAACAATTCTCCACCTCGAACACACTCTCAGCCTGTGCACAGAAGTGTTAGGGAAGCAAATGAAAATTCCCAACACATATTTTACCATTTAGTGGATACCTTCAAAATAATAATCATCACTACCGCATTCGAAATTCTCAGATCGTCTATCCTCAATTCCAACTATATTATCAATGACCTATCCAGTGAACCAATTCAATACAACCCAACCATGGGTCCAAAGTGCTCTTCGATACTTGAGGTCGTTCATTATCTTATTATACATACGGGCTTTACGTAACAGAAATCACTGGATGTGTACTACCCAGACTTTAACATTTACTAGAGTCGTTTTCACTTGGAATCTTTCTATAAATTCTTACGATGCTTCACATCATAGTCGTCTCAAATTCAGATTGATTGCGGAAAACAATACAGCCTGCCTCACACAGCCTGTTCCTAAATACTTCCTCTACAAAAATACAGCTCGTCTCAACACAGCCTTCTCCTCGCTTTATTCCAGCGGTATCACTTCCATCTATCTCGTCTCCACATACATATAAATCCATCGCTCTCAATCCCTTTTCCTTCAAGACCCTTTTTCATACATCGATCCCCTGGTGAAAACGACAACCATTATTACACACATCTCTTACTTTACTATTATTGCGACTTTCGAACCTCGAGAGTCCAAGAGCACCTAGCGACCTTTCGTATCATTGATATACACGATGTCTCAAAATTTCCTTCCCATTAATGACTGTGACTCTAACAAATTTCACCGAAATCATCTAAATATGCCTGCGATCTTTGTAAAAATATATTGGTTAAATGCACTTTAACATAGAAAAATTTCCTTATCCCGCGGTAGACATTATTATTATTATTATTATTATTATTATTATTATTATTATTATTATTATTATTATTATTATCGATCAACATTTCTGAATTCAACTGGCATCTGAGATTAAGATATTCGCCACGACAAATTTACACTTATAACGTTCCAAAAAATCCCCGCTTGGGATGATATCTCATCGAACATTCAACACAAAATTTTAAAGCGTCGCATTTTACCGTTCTTGACATGAACTTTACACACTGAAAATTTCACACGCTGACCAAAAATTACAACACCTTTCGCCTGATAATTACGCACATCAACCCGACAATCATCTGGAAAAATTGGTTGGGACAGACAATGACTAACTAATTACAACATAATATAAAATAGACAGACCTGCACAATGGTGACATTCTCAGCATTCTGATTACATCGTCGCCAGCTGGCCTCAGGCTTAGCCGCTCATTTTCACAGATAACATTTTCATTTCCAAAATCTCACTCATACAAAACACTACCCTTCACACACACGATATTAAAATTACCACATAAATCAGGCACTTTCTCTGTAACTTGCACCACGAACTTCCCTCGTCCTGCAGTCGACTACAACTGTCTGATGCGTTCCCAGAATGGCTTCTCTCTCCGTTACCTCAATAAACAGGTGTTCGGCCGATAAGGGAGCAAAACTACTTTGACTAGCTTCCTCCAAGACTCGGCTTCACTTTCAAGTGTACATAAGATGAAATAAATAAAACCTGCTGCGTTTATTTCAACCAGCCTACACCTTCCTAGTTCGTCGGCAAACGTTCAAACTTTCCCAATCACTTTTTCTTCTTAACTAAGTATATGGACCTTAGCCACGGACATGTATTAATTATTGTCGGTCAATCTGGCGCGAATTTCCAATGGCGACGGGCACGAGCTCCCGCGGCTTCAAGTTCCAGATCGACACTGCAAAATCTACGGTGGGGGGTTTCTTTTATAATTTCAGGAAGGACGCTATCCCCTCTCTGAGGCTTGGTTGTGTAATCTGCCAAATTTGCGTCTAATAGACCGATTTTGATAAGACTTGTCCCAGAACTCCGGACAGACTTGCACTTATGTTAGGTGTTAATTTTATAATTTTTCTACACTCACAACAGGGTAAATAAATTGTTTCTGCCAGTGCGTTTCGCGCGTTTTCTTCCTTCCTTGACCTTGGCACGTGTAGCTGGTTCGCTGGTCTCACGCTAACATGTACTTGGGCTTAACTGCATTTAAGTTTTTCCCTGGTGTCTCTGACTTCACGGAGGGTGTACAAATAAATTTGCTTGTCTATTTCTTCATTTACTATATTGTCAAAATCCCTCGTTGTGCAGAATTCCATGACTTTAAAGAATTGTCGGGCACTCGAGTCCCACCGAGGTGTCCCGGCAATTCACGAGCTTGCCGCGAGGAAGAACCTTCCCACGCGACATCGGGGCTCGTAGGAGCGCAACATGGCTGCCTTCAAACATAAAAGTACTTTCTTAATGCCAAATAAATATTGGAGAAAAAAAATATTTTTCTCACCGTGGAATTATGGGTTCACTACTACTACTACTACTACTACTACTACTACTGCTGCTGCTGCTAATACGAGCGCTAATGTGAGTCAATGCATTGTTTCACTTAGGCACCACTACGAGCGTAAATGTGAGTCCATGCATTGTTTCACTTAAGCACCAATACGAGCGCAAATATGAGTCAGTGCATTGTTTCACTTTAGCACCAATACGAGCGCTAATGTGAGTCAATTCATTGTTTCACATAAGCACCACTACGAGCGCAAATGTGAGTCAATGCAGAGTTTCACTTAAGCTCCACTACGAGCGCAAATGTGAGTCAATGCATTGTTTAAGTAAAATGAATTGGCGTATGGCTTTTAGTGCCGGGAGTATCCGAGGACAGGTTCGGCTCACCAGGTGCAGGTCTTTTGATTTGACTCCCGTAGGCGACCTGTGCGTAGTGATGAGGATGAAATTATGATGAAGACGACACGCACACCCAGCCCCCGTGCCAGCGAAATTAACCAATTAGGTTAAAATTCCCGACCCTGCCGAGAATCGAACCCGGGACCCTAGTGACCAGCACGCTAACCATTTAGCCATGGAGCCGGACATTGTGTAACTTAAGCACCACTACGAGTGCAAATGTGAGTCAATGCAGAGTTTCACTAAAGCACCACTACGAGCGCAAATATGACTCAATGAATTTTTTCACTTAAGCACCACTACGAGCGCAAATATGACCAATGAATTTTTTCACTTAAGCACCACTACGAGCGCAAATGTGAGTCAATGCAGAGTTTCACTTAAGCCCTTCTAACTATATTTGGTGGGGACATTTTTTAAAAATCAAAAAATACCTGAGGGTATTGAACCAAGGAACACATTACAGAAAGAATTACGTAAATAAGTTAAATTGGCTGTGATTTGAATAAAGGAGAAAACGAGTATAGCAACAAGCGATTTTAGGGTGTTTCTCCGGAACTGCATTTAGGCAGGAAGTGATGGTCGAATTTCTTTTTATTTTAGATTAATAGAGATATAGAAATATTTTCAACATTAAAACTACGTTGCCTTTCCGCATATTAGCAAAATTAACTACATAACATATGAATTAGAACATTGCCAAAGGAATATCTAAACTTAAACTGAGCTCGATAGCTGTGGTCACCTAAGTGCGGCCAATATCCAGTATTCGGGAGATAGTGGGTTCGAACGCCACTGTCGAAAGCCCTGAAGATTGTTCCCCGTGGTTTTCCATTTTCACACCAGGAAAATGCTGGGGCTGTGCCTCAATTAAGGCCACAGTTGTTTCCTTCCCACTCCTAGCCCTTTTCTATCCCATTGTCACCATAAGACCTATCTGTGTCGGTGCGACTTAAAGCCAATTGTTAATAATAATAATAATAATAATAATAATAATAATAATAATAATAATAATAATAATAATAATAATAATAATAATAATAATAATAATTGAGTATGGCCTCCGCAGTTGCCAAGTGCAGGTCTTTTTCCAGTAGACGTTCTAAGGTTACTTATATTGATGAAGACGCCACACACATGCGCAGCGCCCGAACCAGACGAATTAACAAATTAAGGAATAAATCCTCCGACCCGGCTGAGAACCGAACCCAGGACCTTCTGCGCCAAAGGTGATAACGCCAACCATTTAGCAATGTAATAAAAGTAGTAAATACCGGGTATAAACGTCCTAATCCAAGTCCACCTTTTCAGCTGAATTTTCAGCGTATGGGTCTTCGGTTCAGACGACCGTGGGTTCGATTCCTGGGTGGGACAGGAAATTTGATTGTATCTGCTTAATTCTTCTAGCTCGGGGACACTGAGTATTTGTGTTAGTTTTAAGAAACATTTCTTTATCTACTCAAAACACACCACACTATCAATTAACATAGAAACTCTCAAAAGTGTTTACATCCTTCCACATACGGTTGGTGTCAGTAAGGGATCCGGTGATAAAACTGGATAATAATCTGCAGGAAATGCCGACTCAAGGAAATTAGGACAATTTGCAGGTAACGGAAGATGAATAACAATAAAATAAAAACTGAGCGTGTTGGCCGTGTGGTTAAGGGCGCGCAGCTGTGAACTTTCATTCGGGAAATATTGGGTTCGAGCCCCACTGTCAGCAGCCTTGAAGATGATTTTCCGTGGGTTCCCATTTTCAGGCCAGGCAAATGCTGGAGCTGCACCTTAATTAAGGCTACGACCATTTCCTTCAAACTCCTAGCCCCATTTCTGTCCTATCGTCGCCTTAAATACCATCCGTGTCGGTGCGACGTAAAGCCAATTGTAAAAAAAGAACACAAAATTAAATAGAATTATTCGTATTTTCTCAATATGTCCCAAACAACACTAAGAGGAGGTTCGCGATTGCTTTCCTTTTCAGAGTTTTCTTTTACTTCACACGACCCAAGCAGTATACATACTGTACATATTAGCCATCATAGGAGTTTGCAACTTTTCGGTACAAAGTACATCTAATTTTCCTGTTCTAGCTCCTTAATTTTGACCCGTTTGAGGTTTATATTACATAACGAATTATTTTCTGTTTCTTTAGAATATTTATACCAAATTTAGCTTTCATTGGTTTGAATATTCTGAAGATATCATGATTAATGAGTACGTAAATAAGTGATATTTCGCAAGTACAAACTTTTTTTTGAGCTGTGGAGCATACAGTCTGAACAATCCGTTGGTAAACCAATTATTTCTTTTACTGTACTTCTGATTAATTTATCGGCATCATCTTTATCCCGCGTCTGAGTTTCGATAAGGGTGCACACTGTAGAGTATAAATCAAACTCCGCCAAATGTATTGATTTATAATATTAATGTTCTGATCTGGTTTAAGAAAAACTGAGTTCACAAGTCTCGATAAATTATAGCTTAGTTTAGTTATTAAGTTCCTTTAATCTAATATTATTTCGTTGTTTGTAACACCCAAATATTTAAGGTTTTCCTGCTTATCAATAGACGACACCTGCAGTCCATTTACAGCCCTGATAATAACGTTGATCAAATGCGCATCCTCAATAACTATAGCTTTTGATTTCGAAGTATTTAGAGTGAGCCTCACTTCGCTAAGGCATTGACTTTCTGTATCAATCATAAGCGCTGCTGATTTTTTATACTTAGACATTAACGCAATATCATCAGCAAAACCTAGCGCTGCCACGTTGTCGATATCTTTTTCTTTCTTTACGGTGCACCGACACAGATAGGTCTTATGGCGACGATGGGACAGGGAAGGGCTAGGAATGGGCAGGAAGCGGCCGTGGTCTTAATTAAGGTACCGCCCCAGCATTTGCCTGGTGTTAAAATGGGAAACCACGGAAAACCATTTTCTGGGCTGCCGACAGTGGGGTTCGAACCTACTATGTCCCGAATACTGGATACTGGCCGCACTTAAGCGACTGCAGCTATCAAGCTCGGTGTCGATATCTTGCACAAGATTGTAGCCGAATTGAGAAACGTGTTCTAAGTCGTTTAACTCCCTTAATATGAAATAAATTACCAAATTAAGCTTTGCAATATTGATGCCAGAAAAATTTAATTTATTTAATTCTATATATTTGACCCGTTTACCGTCCAGGGTTGGTTTTTCCCTCGGACTCTGTGAGGGACCCCATTTTTCCCCTCCTCAAGGGCAGTGTCGTGGAGCGTGAGATATTTTGCTCATGAATAAAACTGGGGAGGAGGACCAGTGCCTCTCCCAGGCAGTCTCACATGCTATGCTGAACCGGGGGCCTTGTGGAGGACGGGAAGTTTGGAAGGGATAGGCAGGAAAGAGGGAATGAAGCAGGCCCCTTTAAACAACAATCATCATCATCATCATCATCATCATCATGAATAATATATTATGAATACATTTTTGCCACTTTTAAAGTTAAATCCTGGTGTTTGTTTTATGGTCTAAACTTACTCTGAATTACATTATTTAATCCTTCCTTTTCACGGAAATATCGACACATTTCTTGTAATATCTCGATGATATTCTATTAATTCAGCAAATTAGTTGATTCCCTGATTATATCCATAAGTGGAGTGAAGCGTGACTTGTAATCCCTTTCACAGAGTTCCTATAAAGGTGTAGCGACAGAGAGAAGAAATCTGTTAAGCGTAGTTCCCGTGCAGCTGTGTCTGCGCCTCATGACAGAGTACAGACGCTAAGTCTCCTATAATTACGAGCAGTCAGGAGGTAGAAATCGCGAGATGCCGAGCCGCTACATCTTGACGGTGATTCTTCACTGGGAATTAAAGGCTAACCTCTTACCACATGCTAATCAGTGCTAGTACCCACATATCATCATTTGTGCATCTATGTAGCTGGTGGTGTTTCATTTACGGAGCTTGGGACAGTGTGATCTACAGACTCGTTACTTTTACCCTCTCTTTTTCACGGCTTATGTAACTGAATTGCCTCTAGTGGTGATCATTATTGCTTTAAAAGAAAATACAAGTTTCTCTAACTACAAAGTAGACTTGGCTGAAAAATAACGTAGCAGTTACGTGCCTGTCACAGTTACAAATGTAACAAGGACATAAATAACGGGTTACCGACTAACGACCACAGAATAACGTATTAGTGAAAACAGTAACTGGGAAGTGGGAACTGTCACTAGTAGCAGCTTAGAGACACAGAATGTGACCTTCAGAGTTCAGATAGTAGGCATGTCTCCTAGTGAGACCGCTTTCGTAGGAGATTGCTTTAAGTCAAATACGCTATAGTGTATAATATACTCTATATAATATACTGTACATTTGTTTAAGTTGCTGCTGTCATCTGGTAACTAAAGTGTAAACAACTGTTGTGACATTCAACTGCTCAGGGGTAATTGTTGACTCAGACATCGCTGAGGGCTACCTACATTAAAATAGTATTATAAGTTTCACCCGTATAACCTTTCTTGTACCATAAATCAATTAGTATGCTAACTTTCCATATTGATATTATAGATAACATATTATAGACAACAAAACATTAATTCATTTTACTGAATCGATCCTCTTGTACCGGTTTGTGTCGAGGTTTGGCAGACATATCATCATGTTCTCTTGTCTTCTATACTTGATCAGGGCATTGTCAAACTCACTCCTCTAGATTTCAGGAAAGACGCTTGCTTGTCTTCTCAGTTCATCCGTTGTCTGCCTCTCGTTGACTTTATAGCAAGCAGGAATACGTGTTTTGATGCACCGACTTTCAACAGTGTAGTGATGCGTGCGCGCATGTGAGAGTGAATGAATGGGACTTCGCAACACAGCTGTAAGGAGACAAGCTTGAAGCCATGATCAGGCTGTGACCAATGAAAGGTGAGTAACGTTGGACGTTATTTTTAAATGATACTTTTCACATTTACTTTATTGTAGCAGTGACATAAAAATAACTGTTTGTCACACCTCTACTACGAAGGCTGTAAATAAAGTAGTGGCAAGGTAGTGCAAACACTCGCAAGAGATCGGGCATGCGCAAATGGATATGGGAGCGGTCAGGTGGCGCTGTTGTCGATGATTAGTGTGTATTTTACGGGCATCCAGTTGGGAGTGTTGTTGTTGCTGCGTGGCGTTGAATTAAACAGTGTCGATTTCACCGCTCTAAAGTTTAGTTTTCAAAAGGTGATCAGCGTTTGTGGATTAAAATTGAGGTTGCTTGTGGCAAAAATGCATCAGATTATTATCGACGATTATTAGAAGCCTGTGGCGAGAATGCATTACTGTATAGGATGGTGCACGATGGGTCAAGGTGTCAAGCTCTAATTGCGACGGTGGCATTGGGAGGTCTTGGAACACCCTCCGTACTCACCAAACATGATTCCTTGCGACTTTGACATGTTTCCGAAGTTGAAGTAACCTCTCCGAGGCTGCCGATTTCCTGACATGACATCTGTACTCCGCGCAGTAGAACGCTCCGTGGCTGTCATCAACACAGAGCGCATTGCCATCAGTCCGCTACGGCTTTCCAAAATTTGACAACTTTACGGGTGACTACATTTAAGGAATGTAATGCAATTGCCCTTGTTAGTTCATTAAATATTACGTTCTATCAATATTGTCACTATTTTATTTGTAGCCCTCGTATATTAATTATGATATAAGGGTTGATCAAATGAAACATGAACTGGTCTCTAACTAGAAACGAACACATTTGTTGGAAAACATACAGCACATCAAAACGGAAAGCCATCTTCAGGGCTGCCGACAGTGGGTTTCGAACCCGCTCTCTCCCGATTCAAGCTTACAGCCGTGGCACTCACCGCACGGCAAACTCGCTTTGTACTGAATATTTCTGTTTAAGTTGGGAACAATAGAGGAATGTTATGTAATTTTTTTTTTTTTTGCTATTTGTTTTACGTCGCACCGACACAAATATGTCTTATGGCGACGATGGGATGGGAAAGGCCTAGGAAGTGGAAGGAAGCGGCCGTGGCCTTAATTAAGGTACAGCCCCGGCATTTGCCTGGTGTGAAAATGGGAAACCACGGAAAACCATCTTCAGGGCTGCCGAGAGTGGGGCTCGAGCCCACGATCTCCCGATTACTGGATACTGGCCGCACTTAAGCGACTGCAGCTATCGAGCTCGGTGGATGTTATGTAAAGCAAATGGTCTTAAAATATAGTATTATGCAGAATAATAGGAATTGCTACATAAAGCCGTCGTAAATATCTGAGCTATAAAATTTTACATAGTAACGTGAACTTCGCAAGATAGCATCGCAAGATCAAGGATACTGTGAACTTATATCACCATAAGACGCTGTACTCAATATTTAATCTGACATTACTATATTATGTTTTTATTTGCACATGACAAAATGGGATTTTAATTCCATGTTTTTTACCATCCTAATTTTTAAATGTTACATTTTAATGATCATAGTTTTGAATTTTTAATGGGGGGCCCCGTATTTTATCAGGTCTTATTGTATACTGAATTTTAATCCACTAGCTGAGGAAGAGAATTCATAAATATTCTCGAAACATGTACTAGATGTTAAGGTGAAAGGTAAATAATATAGTATTGATTAGGCGGACCATCTTCCAACATATTTGCTGACAGTAACGTGAGACAGAATTTTAAGACGTTAGTACTACTGAATATTTTTATTCCTTCCATCCCGGTATTCACCTTAGTGCAGGAGTATGGAAAACAACGGAAAACCATTCTCAGTACAGCCGACGGTGGGGACCACCCCATCTCTGTCTGTCTCCCGAATACAGAGGCGTAGAGCCATGGTAGAGCCGTGGCCACTGGTCCTCTGCTCGGTTGGCTGGTCGGAGTGTAGAGGTGTTGGACCACAGATCAGCCATATTCACTGGTAGGTGGAGGCTTACTCTGCAAACGCTGACCAACAGGTTACAGTAATATTTCTTATTAAATGTCAACTATAGTTTTAGTTCTTCTTCTTCTTCTTCTTGTTTCCGAATTTGGCCGCCTATGGACCGCATTGAACTTAAGGCTTTCTCTTCTTCTTCTTCTTCTTCTTCATCATTCTTTCACTTCTGATCTTCCTTTCTTTCTCAGATATGGCCAGTTTTGGTCTACATTTTGGTGGTTTCTCCTGGAATGTTTTGATGCTGTCCACTCGACTTCTAAATTCTTTTCTGTTGTGAACCATATCCACTGTAAGTCCACTTTCTATTGCATCTCTTTTTACCTCTTCCACCCACTTCGTCGAAGCTTTTAGTACAGTGATGTACTTGAATATTTTCTTAGTTAGCCGTTTCTCATCCATTCTTTCTAGATGACCATAGAATTTTAGCCTTCGCTTTCGCATGGTGACAGTGATTTTTTCGGTGTATTTATTTTTTCCTATTCCTCCACTCCCCATCAGCATTTTTCTGTGGTCCTAAAATTTTCCTTAAGATTCTCCTCTCCTTTTTTTCGAGATCTTGAAGCTCACCATTTTTATTCATTGTCAGGCTCTCTGAAGCGTAGAGACCATCTGGCTCTACCACTGAGCTGTAGTGTCTAAGTTTCGCCTTGTAAGATATTGTTCTTTTGTTGTATCTGTTCTGGGTTAACCTGTAAGCCAATTCTAGTTTTCTAATTCTTGCCCTAATCGCCTCTTTATCCAATCAATTAGGTTCTATCCATTCCCCTAGATATTTAAATTTCTCAGTTCTTTTACAGTCCCATGCTTCACTTCTAAGTGTCTCTCCCCTTGATGTCCATATTCCATGTATTCCGTCTTCTCACATAACGCTTTGAGACCCGTTTTCTCAGCGATCTCATGTAGAGTATTCAGCATAATTTGGGCATTTTCTCGGTTGTGAGCCAAGAGTGCAAGATCATACGCGAAAGCCAAACACCTAATTTCTAAGTTCTGTCCTTTCCTCCCTAAATGTATTCCCTTTACTCCTTTCACTTCCAAGGCTTTTTCCCATGTTCTAATGATTTTTTCTAGAACAATGTTAAAGAGAATTGGTCATAGGCAGTCCCCTTCTCTGACTCCTGTTTTTATTTCATATTGAATGACGTTTTGAGGAAGCATCTTATTCTAAATATAGTGATAATATCTATATTAACATGGTTTACTAAAAACAAATTTGGCAAATCTGTCCGTCCATTCAACTGGACCCATTCGCTACATTTTTGTTTTATTCTCTCCGGAAGTACCTGCCGATGAATCATGAGACATTGATAGGTATCTAAGTTCAGCCAACTTTGAGAAATCATAAAATCAAATCATTAAATGATCACTCCAGGCGAAGGCTTACTCTTATCCGCAATATATTCTGTACTTAACAGGTTGCTAAGTGACTAACACTTTTATTAACATTCTGATATACCGGGATGTGATTTTCATCTTTAGTAACGTCATTGCATGCAGCCATGTTTGAATAATACCTGTCAAGCCAGAGAGTATACACTTCCTGTGATCACGGAATAATACTATTCCTGCTAGATACTATTTGATTCTCTGATTTTTCCTAGATTCCAAATATGTTCAACAGATGGCAGAGTGTTCCTGGTAACTTATATGCTGCCAAGAGAGAAAAGTCTACGTACAAACAGACCCCATCACGGCATTCGCCTTAGATATTATCTGCGAACACCTATCGAAAGATAACATCTGTACACTAGAAATAGTGAAGGCCATGTATCTTTAGAAAGTCCTCTGACTGGCAAAATCCCTCCTTCGAGACTAACCTATGCGGTCACAAGACAACCGTTCTATATAGAAGAACTGGGATTAAAAATACAATTGCCTTCTACGACTCAATATTACATCAAGAACTGCAGGATAAAGGAGCGATTATACGGATAGATCTTTACCAAACAGACGGCATGATGACGTCAGAATGGATTAATTCTGACTACGGAATGCGGCATACCATAACGCGGTTCTCATTAAATGTTCATAAAACCATTGAAAAGGGCAGGCAAAACAATATGACTACGGCAGATATATCAAGACGAGTTATCTGACCTATTGTTAAGGAATGCTGCGGAGCAGCACGAGTCCTCTAATAATAAAATTATAATAATAATATCAAAAAAGGCTTTCACGGCCGCAGATCTTAAAATCACAGGAATAGAACCAACTTTTGGGTGGTTAGGCCGTGTGCATTATGCAGAGTTTCGTCCAGACGTGCCATTTTTTAAACGGAGAAGTCATTTCTCCTTTAGCAGGTTAGCAAACTTGATTTGCTAACACGGCAGAGCCACACAGTTTGGTCTGCCACTGCTAAGCAGAGTCCTGGAGGGGCGTGCCATTCCAACTGATGAGTCCAAATGGCATGTCTGGACGAAACTCTGCATAATGCACACGGCCTAACCACCCAAAAGTTGGTTCTATTCCTGTGATTTTAAGATCTGCGGCCGCGAAAGCCTTTTTTGATATTTTATCTCCAATGGGGGAGCATTTTTTAAACGGAGAAGTCATTTCTCCTTTAGCAGGTTAGCAAACTTGATTTGCTAACACGGCAGGGCCACACGTTGGTCTGCCACTGCTAAGCAGAGTCCTGGAGGGGCGTGCCATTCCAGCTGATGAGTCCAAATGGCACGTCTGGACGAAACTCTGCATAATGCACACGGCCTTAACCACCCAAAAGTTGGTTCTATTCCTGTGATTTTATAATAATAATGATTATCATAACAATAACTGACCAATATTAATCGTATGATTTCAGCTGCAGTGACTCTATATGTACAATGTGGCCAAGGAGTGCTTCATTCTGATTGGCTCCGCCATGTTTTAGCCAAATATCCCGTCAGCTGATTTAAACGCATGTATTCCGTACAGGGTAATATCACTCTTTATGCAATTTCAGCAAAGTACAGGCTACCTGTTTTAACTGTAATACTATCGAAAATATGTTTTATTAAGCACGGGAGATTTTTTTTTTTTTGTATTATTAGTTTCGAAATGTGTGTTACTTTACGTATTTCTGAGGTCTGAGTTTTGAAGAAAATTACGCTAGGCTGTTGTTCTTATGGATGCAGAAACAGATCGGCAAGGGATTTAAAATGAAATTGGAAAATTGCTTGGTTTCAGCTCTGAAAGTAGCACGTTATAAGACACTCCCAGCAACGAGCAGAGTTGTCTTATGCATTATAATGGCAACAATAATAACAAAATGGTTTAGTAATTTTATGGAGGCCAAGGCAGTAAATGTCAGATTTCTCCATTAAAATTCGCCGTATCGAAAATCTGTACATAACGAAGGTTATTTAGTATATAATTTCCGATCCTTTACGTTTCTTTCTTTCACAAATTTCTAAATATCCCCGAAATATGTTTTATTTAACACATGTACATAACATAAGTTACAGGAAAGGTCACTCCAGATCGTTAATGTCTTCATTTTTACCATATAAGATATCATGATTGATCTATTCTCGAATTCAAGCTTTTATGGCTATTCATCTCTTAAAAGACGTGGTTATAAGTGCCGTCTAGCATTAAGTTGAGTTTTCTCATACATTGTAATGATAACAATAATAGTCCGACTCCGTGGCTGAATGGTCAGCGTACTGCCCTTCAGTTCAGAGGGTCCCGGGTTGATTCCCTGTCGGGTGGGCTATTTTAATAGCTCGGGCTTGGGAACTGGGTGCTTACGTTTGTGTTTGTCCCAACACTCTCCTCTTCATATTTAGACAACACACCACACTACAAACCACTACAGAAACACGCAGTAGTGATTACATCCCTCCATACATTATTGGCGTCAGGAGGGGCAACCGGCCGTTAAACAGGTCCAAATCCACATATGTGTGACGGAGTTCGGACCCACAACCCCACAGTTGTGGGAAAAGCGGTAGAAAAAAGAAGAATGTAATGATAACAGTAATCACAATGTATTAGCAAAACCGATAGAAGCAAATATAGAATGTTTAAAATTCAGCGGATATCTACTAATACTAACTGAACGGGGGCACAGGATACCAAGACCTGGATAACTGCTTGTTTTCACCGAGCAACAAGCAGTATTTACTCAAACTACCCATATATTGTATAGTGATACCAATATTTAATTGCTCATTGCGGGGATCAAACCGTAGCCATCATTAACAGAACACTATACACAACAACCCCGGGGGACCACGGCAGTTGCTTGTTTTCACCACTAAAGAGTAGCAGGTTTTTATTATTATTTGTATTAGTACCACGAGTAGAACGGTACAGTAGCCCATATTCTCCTGCACTAAGGCGAATGCCGGGACATTTCGTTATATAGGCCACTGCAGTCAACCCTCTCACCTTCTCCGCATATCTCCTTGTCTGATACAAATTTCCAGGCCTGAGAGACGACGTCACCGTCTAGGAGGGCCGCCTCCCCCTTCTGGGGAGGAATTAAAACGTTTAAAAATAATTTAAATAAGAACCAATAAAGTTAATCTCTGATAACTCCCCGTTTCTGAAGCTCCCGACACCTACTTACGTGAGTCAAAATCAATAATGGTGTTATAAGGATTCAATTGGAGCTTTCCGGAACATTCTTTGAAATTCTCATTATTCAATATTAGAAAATATTCGATTCCGCCTGCTACTAGCGTTACTCTGTTTACCTCGTTGTTATCCATCAGCTGTAAGGTTTCATTCTACTTTGATTCTTCTGTTTACTCGTTGACTTAGAAACATATTCTACCATGAATGAATGTACGTTTCACAAAGAAGAAACAACCCTTTCAGTTTTAATCACTATATTCATGGAGTGGGTTTGCCTCATGGGGACCACTCCAAGTGTTAACCAGTGGCGGCTGGTGGTGTCTGAAGCTGGGTGTTGCACTAACCTTTTCAATGTCACATTTTTATACCTTACAGAAATAACAAGAAACTCCGTTATCGTTAATTAATGAACTACATCTATCTATATAAATAAAATTGTTTCTGTTTGTCTGTTTGTCTGTTCCACCATCACGTCGAAACGGCTGGATAGATCTCAACCAAACTTCATATTTAGAGTATACTGACCCCGGGGAAGGTTCCGATATGCATATCATTTTAAAATCTTTGAAAAGACGGGGGTTTTATAGGAAAAACGGTCCTCCATTTTCTCTTATACTATTATAGGCAAAATATCGAATTTGTCGTATAAGGACGAGACAAAGCTCAATTTAATCCTCTTGACGCAAAGAACAAAACTCGGTAAGCCCTACGGGCCCGAAAACCATGTTTTAAGGCCCTAAAACCAACCGTTACGGAGATATTGGCACCACACTACCCCTGCTCTAGGAATCGGATAAAGAAATGAACTGCCGTAACCATGGCAACGTCAGCTCCAGGATTCTAGAGCAGTGAGATTATGCATGTACGTTTGGGCATAGCTGTCAACCAAAATAGGTACAAATAAGACTTAATATCTGGGAAAAAAATATACTGTTGTGTAAGGCACTCATAGGACTCCTTTGGGCGGGGATGGAAAGGGGGTGAAGAACGAGTGTAAAAATCTTACTATATATAGAAATGGAAGTGTGTGTGTAAATGACACATCTCCAACTAAACCACCGGAGCAATTTCAACCAAACTTGGTACACGTATCACTTACTATCGGGAGACGAGCACTGTGGGGGTTAAGCCATCCCTAGCGCCCTTAAGGGAGAGGGTCAGGGGGGGTAGTTACAATAATAATCGAGAATAGTGTCGAATTCATAGTTTTCGGGGTCGCTGAGTTGAAAAGTAATACTCTAGAATTTTTTAAAGTCCAGCCCCCCTTTTTTTTTTTGCTAGGGGCTTTACGTCGCACCGACACAGATAGGTCTTATGGCGACGATGGGATAGGAAAGGCCTAGGAGTTGGAAGGAAGCGGCCGTGGCCTAATTAATGTACAGCCCCAGCATTTGCCTGGTGTGAAAATGGGAAACCACGGAAAACCATCTTCAGTGCTGCCGATAGTGGGATTCGAACCTACTATCTCCAGGATGCAAGCTCACAGCCGCGCCTCTACGCCTCTACGCGCACGGCCAACTCGCCCGGTAGAGCCCCCTTTTAGGTGGGGAGCAAAGGGTGGGGGTGAGATATAGAAATAATAAAAAATAAAAAATAAACAGTTTCGAATCCATAGATAGTAGGTTCGAACCCCACTGTCGGCAGCTCTGAAAATGGTTTTCCGTGGTTTCCCATTTTCACACCAGGCAAATGCTGGGGCTGTACCTTAATTAAGGCCACGGCCGATTCCTTCCAACTCCTATCCCTTCCCTGTCCCATCGTCGCCATAAGACCTATCTGTGTCGGTGCGACGTAAAGCAACTAGCAAAATAAAAAGAATAAAAATGTTTGTTTGTTCCACCATCACGTCGAAAGGGCTGGATAGATCTCAACCAAACTTCATATTTAGAGTATACTCACCCCGGGGAAGGTTTCGATATGCATATCATTTTAAAATCTTTGAAAAGACGGGGGTCTATAGGAAAACCACAACGGTCTTCCTCCATTTTCTCTTATACTATTGATTTTCTGCAAACTCTGTGAACCGTATGTGAAAGGTCTCTTCATCACAAACAACTTTCGTTGTGTTCATAATTTACCTTACTCTTCAAATGACGGAGAAATTTACTATTTTCTGCCGATACCATGCTCGGCATTGAGGGACCGACAGAGCGATAACGAATATATGGGTTACCATGGCAACGTCTCTGACTGCTTGCCAGCAGGGAAGTAACGTATTGTCATTTTCCTCATCATTCCTTTAAATTCGTGGTTGTTCCTTGGGTAGAAAGCAAGAGAGTCGTCAATCGGCCATTCTGCGGGATATTGGCGGAATATCATTGGAGGTTATAACCGTCCTCGAATAGCATAAGTAATAACACAAATATTCATCTTCTTATCTGATTACCTAAGAATCCCTGCGCCTAAATTTCTCTCCGATTACCGCTTTCTTATATCCATAACTCACTCCGGCATAATTTATTGAGGAGCATTTGATTTTCCAATACATTCACTTGGTATTTATATATTTGTCGTCATCCGGATGTCCTCTGTTATAATCTATTTTCTATTAATTTCAACTTACTAAACTGTATTACTTTCTTCCTTAATTACCACGTATGTATGCGAGTGCTAATCCCGAATGCTGTACACTCTTTCCTTTGAGGAAATATTCTAAGCTATGCAAATGTATAACTTCTGGCCCAGGAAAATTCCGAAATATGGATGCAATTTTAACGGCGGTGCAGACCTTCGTTTCGGAGTAATTGGTGGCTAATCAGTAAGTCGTATCAAAAGTCACAAAGCAAATTGCGTTTCATTTTGGAGAGATCTACAACTTTTGTCCTGTGACTTTTCGTCGTATTTCTATCCCTAATACATTAAACACAAGTTGATTTTGTACTTTTACACGTATATGTTATCATTTGGCACACTTATAGGAAAGGTAGAATCATGACATTCGGCACGCACATTGACATGACCATTGGCAATGTTATAGCCAAATTTTATTATTCTAGCTGTCACATGAGAATCAAAAATATAAAGTAGCATTCAAAAACTGTACAAGATTTCACCCCATTCAATGACTCTAACTCAATCTAACCCATAAATAAAGGAGATACGAGAAGATGTCATAGGACCAACCATGTAGAGCACTGAAAGGGGCGTCTGATGGTGAAGTCCGTTTGTAGATACGTCGTACAGTTGCAAAGCAGTAACTATCGAAATAAAGGTCTACACTTCTAGAGTATGTCTGTACATTGACAATTTTGGCGAAATTTCCGTACAGTTATCCGTTTCAGGTGTAATAATGACCATCTGCATATATTCTCTTTTTGTGTCTGTATGTTTGTTTGTTTGTCTGTTTGTCTAAAACTTGGAAACTACTGGATATATTTCCACCAAACTTGATATTTAGAATCCATCTGTCCTTTGGTAGGTTTTAGGGCAAGTATTGTTTCTGAATCCCTGAATTGACTGGGGGATTATACGAAACCGAAACCGTCATTTTGCAACCAAACTTAATGTAAATTTAGCTGCCGTAATGGAAATTCATTTCTAGGCCTTTTTCCTCATGTGCATCATTTCAATACGAGGATTAATAAGGGAGATATCATTAACGGACCGTTTTCCGGTACAAGTCCCACCGGACTTAACTCAAGAGCGGGTGCGTGTAAAGCGTATGTTTTACAACTTGAAAACTACTGAAGATATTTGAGTCAAACTTTATATTAACATCCACCTGTCCAACGGTAGGTGTTAATCGTCAATAACATTTCATGTTCCCGGAATGGACTGGCGGTTTATAGGGAACCGAAATGGTGATTTTACTCTTCCAGAATATATACAGTACAAGACCAACCTGACTGGAAATCGACCAAACATGATGGAATTCCATCTCTAAAACTTTTTTTCATGTGCATTTTTTCGACAGGAGGATTAATAAGGGAGATATCATAAACGGTCCGTTTTCCCGGTTAAGTCCAGCGGATATAGCCCAAAAGGTGTTGTACGTGGAGCAGGTTCCTTATTTATCTATGTAAATAAAATCGTAACTACTGTGTGCCTGTACATAGACTATTTTGTCGAAATTTTCGTACAGCTACACGCTTAAGGGGTAATAATGATCATCTGCATATTTTTTGGTTTAGTATCTTGAAAGTTCTACTTTTTACACTTCTCACTGAAAACCCAGATTGCGGCATAATCTGCCAGTCGAGAAAGAAAACTGAAATTTGGCAAAATTTTACGACTTAGCCTGTAACGGGCGGAAAACTTCCAAGAGCTTTAAATTTTTCCCTTTCTATCCCGAAGAATATCGAAATATGGAGGCAATTTTAATGATGGTGCAGACCTTGGGGAAGTATCATCACATAACGGATGGCACAATCCCCGTTCAATTTGGAGTGATCTACAACCTTGGTCGTACGACTTTTTGTCGTATTTATATCCATTTTACGTTTGACTTTTCTCTATTTCTCGATCTTACGTAAAGTAGTACTTTTCACATACATAATTCATACCTTCCATCACTTAGAGGAAAGATAGAATCATCATACTCTACACGAAAATTGGTCCACCCAGTAGCCATATGTGAGCCAAATGCTATGTATGTAGCTGTCACTTAATTATCCGAAAAGCAATGCAATGTGAGATAATCTTACACAAATTTTACCCAAGTTTCTAACTCAATCTGACCCATGAATAGATGAGATATCATATGACCAGCAATTTAGGCCGCTAAATCCGGCGTCTTATGGTACAATCTTTTCTCGATATGATGTACCGTTTAGAAGCAGTTAATCTGTAAATGAAGGTCTGCAATATTGTAAACAAGCACATACTTTCGTATGTCGAACTATATATATTCACTGATGTCGATTTTGTAGCGATCGAGAAAGGGTGTGTCTGCTATTGTAATCAGTACTCCGCACACCGACTATGACTGGCAGTAGGAATGGAGTCCTTCTCCAATTCCTGTGTAACTGGCATTAATGAGGCAGGCCTACCATTGTAATGAATAATTCACTTCTCGATTTGACTTTCAGAAGGCAAGGGAGCATGCAGCATACAGTCTTTGGCTGTAGGCAAGCGTTCCCGCAGTTATAAACAGATGTACCCATCTAAAATGTGACTGGCATTAGGCATACTGGCCTGCTATTTTGATGGAAACTCATCAACTTGGTGTGACTGGCAGGAAGCTGGCTGGCAGTTGGAAAAGGGGCCTATCATTATAATGATAACTGCACAACTCAATTTTGACTGGTTGTAGGGAAGTTTCCTGCCATTATAATAAAAACTCTTCAATTTTTAATATGTCTGGAGGTAGGAAAGGGGGCCTGCAATTGTAACGGAAACTCCCCAAATAGATTGTGACCGCGCAGTAGGCAATGGGGCCTGCAATTATAATGTAAACTTCCCAACTCGATTGTGAATCGCAGTAGGGAAGTGAGCCTGTCGTTATCATCACAAATCCGTAAAAAGCACTTTACACTGGAAACAACGTATGGGGACCTCTGCATATTGTTTCTCGGATAACGCTAAGAGACATGCTATTTTAAAACAATCTTATTTACTGCATGTACAGTATTTACTTCAATATTCGTATACAATGCAGAATACCGTAGCGAAGCACGGGTACATTTGCTAGTTCCTACTAAAATTGAAATGTATCTGGCTATCACAACCCAGGAAATGAGAGGCTAATTATACACTGTAACTATACTGCTAATAATAAGAGTTGGCGTCTGACAGGTAAGGTTGGAGGGAGGAGCACTGCACGTACCATTTCACGATGTTGCCACATTCCAGCATTCCTTTCTACATACACTTACCCCTCGCTTCCGACTCACTTGTTCCCTCCTTCATTCTGACCGCAGTGATCTGTTGTAGACTACCTGGCCAGGCGGTGTCGTCCCATTTGCGATCACTCTTATACAAACAATCAGGTTCTTATCAGTGACAGTGACAGATTTGGCAACTCCTAGCAAGACGAGCTGCCCTGAAGTGTTATCTCCATGGCAACCGCAGTCGCCCCACCCTCGTTTCCATGGCAACCACACAGCCACTCCCTTTATCCCGCCTCGGCAGGCAGTAAACAGACCTCCCTCTAAGAAATGTCAGACGCCAACTCTTATTATTAGCAGTATACACTTACTCTTAATAATAATGTTATTGGCTTTACGTCCCACTAACGACTTTTTACGGTTTTCTGAGACGCCGAGGTACAGGAGTTCTTTTACATGCCAGAAAATCTACTGACACGAGGCTGACGTATTTGAGCACCTTCAAATAGGTCTACCATCTGACTGAGCCAGGATTGAACCTGCCACATAGGGGTCAGAAGGCCAGCGTCTCAACCGTCTGAGCCACTCAGCCTGGTGCAGTTACTTTTGCCTCACTTGAATTGAAAATTTCCCGTCCTGTTTATCATTCAAGCAATATGTTGGCAATATGGTCGTTGGTCTGGTATGGCGTGGAAAACAAATTGCCCATGAAGTTGGCCGTGTGGTTAGGGTCGCGTAGCTCTGAGCTTGCATTCGGGGTATAGTGGGTTCGAACACCACGGTCGGAAGCCCTGAAAATGGCTTCCTGCGTTTTCCCATTTTCACACCAGGCAAATGCTGTGGCTGTGCCTTAATTAAATCCACGGTCTCTTCCTTCCAACTGCTAGCCCTTTGTTATTCCATCGTCGCCGTAATACCTTCCTGCGTCGATGCAACGTAAATTAAATTTGTAAATTTAAAAAATGGAAATGAATTACCTTTGCAAGAGGGGAGAAAGTAGAAATGATCTCCGCAGAGTGGTGCAATCTAACGGGGACATTTGGGACTGTTTCTCGGTAGGGGACTTGCTTGTCTCATGCAACTCCCTGAGACCGATACTGGCGAGCATGCTACCTGATGCTATGCAGGCTTAGGCTCGTCCCTGCTGGGGTACATTGCGCCGCGCTGTCCGCTAGGGAGTTGCCGTAGGAAAGCCAAACCCCTGAGTTTGATTCGAAGCCGGCAACTTTTGTTGGTCCGTTACGAAGCATTAGAACAACGAACGACAGAAGATGGTTGATTTTAACATGTTTTCGAATACATGTTAGGTTTATTAAACTAAAACATTAGAAGAAAAGACTACAAATGAAGCGCAAAATTATTGGGAGTTGTGCAACCGTGCAACAGTACCACGCACCGCCCATGGTGTTAAATGTGAGGAAAGATCTTAATTAGGGTAATCACATTAACGAGGTTGTAAATAAGGATTAGAGATCTCTTCATATAGTTATGAGAGTACTTAGGGGTTATAGCAAGGGTATAAATAGGGTCGGCGTTTGCAGAGTAAGCTTTGGCCTACAAGTAGCCACGGCTGGTCCGTGGTGCGACAGCTCTGCACTCCGACCAGCCAACCGAGCAGAGTACGGTTGGCTACGGCTCTACGCCTCTGTATTCGGGAGACGGAGAGGGGCTGGTTCCCATCGTCGCCTGTCATGCGTCTGGCTTTCCAATGGTTCTTCTTTCTCCTGCACTAAGGCTAATGAAGAGACACTTTCTAGTATAAGCCACGGTCAAACCCCCCCACCTTCTCCGAACATCATCTCCGTATCGAATCTCTCTGGCCTTCTAGGAGGCCCGCCTCCTCCTTCAGAGAGGGAATGAAAACTTGTGTAGTAGTATTAGTAGTGGTAGAAGTAGTAGTTGTAAAGTAGTAGTACTGGCAAGATCCTAATTAGAGTATGGTTCCTATGTATGGGACATTCAGCAGGATTACTTGGTTCGAGAACTGGAAAACGATCAAAAGGAAAGCAGTACTGTTTGTTCTAGGTGATTCCCGACACAATAGTGGTGTTACGAAAATTTTGCGGACGTTCGGCTGGAAGGAATAGGGAGTAAGGAAAGGAGATTCTCGACTGAGCGTTAAGTTCCCAGTTTTCAGTGAAGAGATGGCGTGGCATGACATTAATAGAAGAATACTCTTGAGTGGAACTTTTAAAAATAGGAAATGAAATGGCGTATGGCATTTAGTTCCGGGAGTGTCCGAGGACATGTTCGGCTCCCCGGATGCAGGTCTTTTGACTTGACTCCCGTAGGCGACCTGCGCGTCGTGGTGAGGATGAAATGATGACGAAGACGACACATACACCCAGCCCCCGTGCCAGCGAAATTAACCAATGATGGTTAAAATTCCCGACTCTGCCGGGAATCGAACCCGCGACCCCTGTGACCAAAGGCCAGCACGCTAACCATTTAGTCATGGAGCCGGACTTTAAAAGTAGGAAAGATCACATTCTGAAGATACACTTAGAATTCAATAGGGCACATTGGGGCACATATTCTCTTATACGAACGGGAACTAGGGATTGGAATAATTTACACGGGAGGTTTCGATACATTTACAATTTCTTTAAAATCATTCAAGATAGACAAATTGCCAAATGTCACATGGGTGACAGGCTGAAATGCAGATCAGTAGTAAATTAATAAATGAATGAATGAATGCAAAGCAGCTTTATTGCTGGACGCATACCACAGCCGACGCTGAAGATTTTATCAGAGGGTTACTCCTAGAACGTGCTGTATCCTACTTGCACGCAGGTGAAACAGTGCCGTGGTTCCACCCTATAGGCAGTCATCCATTCTTACACTATGCTACGTCCCACAGTCTACTAGACTGTGCTAGAATTGAACCTGGAGTCTTGGGCTATGAAGGGCAGCGCTCGACTGCCTGTGCCTTTTTTTTTTTTGGCAGCTGAATGGGGTGTGCTTCGTAAATATTACAATTAATTAAATATACATGATTTTCTGCTGAATAGATATATAGACTCTTATCAAGAACATACTCTAGAACAGTCTTGCTCATACTGGGATTTCCGTCCCGGGAGTGCACATTTCTTACCGGTGAGTGCTGGTGGGTGGGTGATCAGTGAGTGTGCTTCTGCCACTGTGCTGTTGTGGTTACGTCACAGGTCGTGAAAGTGAATGCCGGGCGAAGGTCTGAAAGTCAGTCTCAATCCTTAAGACGTACTCGAGCTCGAAATGTAGGCACGATCACATGAAACAGCAGGGGACATCACTGAATCTGACTTCATAGGGCCAGTGGAAAGAACAACATTATTTTTGTGCGAGCAGCAGACCGCACTGCTATACTGGCAGTCTGTTACAGAGAAAATGTATAATGTAGTTAATTATGTACATGTATTACGTTTTACTGAATAAATAACAGGAATGTCAGATATCTTAGCTGAAATTCTGTCATTCACATTCAAGAAATTATAAATCGTTGTGTACACGCTTGACGTATTGTAACGTATCAGTTTTCTTTGAATGCATAGATATAACAAAATAAATTAATTTCTTTAAACACGGAGCGCAGTAATATCAAAACCGAATGATTAAGAAAAATAAGTTTAGTTAGACTGTAGTATTTAAAAAAATTCCAATCAAAATTTTGTTAAAATTGGTGCGAGGAAAACTTCAAAATCACAATCGAACGTCACCGATCCTGTGCTGCGCTGAGTGTGTTTGCTCTTTCTCTCGACTCTTCTGTACGCTTGGACTGTGAGTTAAGACAGTATAGCCGCACTGGGTGTCCAACTGCGCAACACTGTTCTAGAATCTCTACGACAATGCTAAGAAAAATTATTGAAATTCTTAATCGTTCGCTTTCATATGAAGATACCTAATTTTTGCATTACTCATATTTTAAAAGTGTTACATCACTTATGTCAATGAAACGAGAGAAGGGAACTGTCAAGTAAAAAGCTACTATTTGACAAATTGTCAATCTCTCCGTCCGTAATGATTTCGTTGATCGTGTTTTCAGTGCCATAATTCAGTGTCTGATAAACGGAATCTCTATAACGTGTCATTAGTCAAAACCGATCTGTGTAAAAAGAAAATTTAAAACTTTTTGCAATTTCATAAATTCGTTGAGATTAGAAAAGGACTTCTCAAAGCAGTTTCCTCCAGTTCAAAGAATAAATTTAAAAGGTAATACGCATTTCTGAGCCTGCATGGCTGAGGTGGCAGCACGCCGGTCTCTCCCCGTTGGGCACCGTGGTTCAAATTCCGGTCACTCCATGTGAGTTTGTGCTGGACAAAGTGGAGGCGAGACAGGTTTTTCTACGGGTACTCCGGTCTTTCCTGTCATAATTCATTCCAGAAACACTCTCCAATATCATTTCATTTCATCTGTCATTCATTAATCATTGGCCCAGAAGAGTGCAACAAGCTTCGGCAGCCGACACAATGCCTATCCTCGCCGCTAGATGGGGGTTTCATTCATTCCATTCCTGGCCCGGTCGAATGACTGGAAACAGGTTGGAGATTTTCAATATACATTTCTGAAATTTAATATTTTTAACATTCCACAACATTTCAAGGAATGAATTACAATTATTCATTTGTTTTAAGAACTTTTAAGGGGTAAAAACAATAAAACACACTGTTAATAGGCCTACATATAGGCCTAGTAATATCATTTTGAATCCGCCTCTGTGGTGTATTGTTTAGTGTGAATAAGTACCACCGCTTGGAGGCCCGGGTTCGATTCCCAGCTCTGCTACGAAATTTGAAAATTGGTACGAGGAGTGGAACAGGGTCCACTCAGCCTCGAGGGGTCAACTGAGTAGATGGGTTTTCGACTTCCACCTCACCCATCCTCGACGTGGTTTTTTGTGGTTTCCCCCACTTCTCTTCCAAGCAAATGCCGGGATGGTACCCAAATTAAGGCCACAGCCGATTCCTTCCCTCTTCCTGTCCGTCCCATCCAATCCCCATCCCCCCTCCACAATGGTCCTGTTCATCATAGCAGGTGAGGCCGCCTTGGTGAGGGACTAGTCCTCCTTCCCAGTCGTATACCAATCCAAAGTCTCACTGCCCTGGAGGCAATAGAAGTGGGATTCTTCACTGAGTTCGGGGGAAAGGAATCCTGTAAGTTAAACGGATAATGATATTAAAATGAAATAATTTTTTAAATATTTATTCATATTTACTTTTCATGAGCCTGGACAAAGCGGAGGCGGGACAGGTTTTTCTCCGGGTACTCCCGTTTTCCCCGTCATCTTTCATTCCAGCAACACTCTCCGTTACCATTTCATTTCATCTGTCATTCATATATCATTGCCCCAGAGGAGTGCGACAGGCTTCGGCAGCCGGCACAATTCCTATCCTCGCTGCTAGATGGGGGCTTCATTTATTCCATTCCTGACCCGGTTGAATGACTGGAAACAAGCTGTGGATTTTCATTTTTATTTACTTTTCATTATCGCATTGAATAAATTAAAAATGAAATAAATAATAATTTGATTGGCTCACAATGGGAGACATACGCACACTTTACGGCTGTGATTGCGGTGTGCTAGATCTGTAGCTTAGAACCTTTTCAACGCAACAGAGATGACCTAGGCCATTATAGCTCATTTGGCACGAGTATACGACATGAATTCGAAAGTTGGAGGGTTTAAACTCCAGTAGTTACCGGTCGGCCATCTTTTCATAACTATGTCTTATGACCCGAGAAGCCCGCGTGGTGACCATGATCGTTATGGCGTGACGTCCAAATGGTATGACACCGAGGTTAGCCGATTCGAGTCCCGCTGATCGAAAAAAATATCACCACTAGAATGTCGGCTGACAGCGCAGGAGAAGTGGTTGATTGATGTTTGACGTTTCTTGTTTTTTTTGCTAGGGATTTCACGTCGCACCGACACAGATAGGTCTTATGGCGACGATGGGATAGGAAAGGCCTAGAAGTTGGAAGGAAGCGGCCGTGGCCTTAATTATGGTACAGCCCCAGCATTTGCCTGGTGTGAAAATGGGAAACCACGGAAAACCATCTTCAGGGCTGCCAATAGTGGGATTCGAACCTACTATCTCCCGTTTGTTGTTTAAAGGGGCCTAACATTGAGGTCATCGGCCCCTAATGGTACGAAATGAGATGAAATGAAATGACAACTTAAAGTCCAAAATCCTCCACGAACCAGAATTCAAAACATGAGAACGAAGAATGAATGGATGGACGGATATGAATTTAAAACGATCAGTGGATCCGACCCACAGTGCCTCACATGCACAGAATCTGGCACAAAACAATAGTATTACTGACCAAGGGACTGCTTCTATAGCAAGATGCTGAATCGATTCCGCTTATAGTCGAAACGGGTCCAAAATCCAGGTCATCGGCCCCTCATAATGGTATTTATCGCTAGGAAAGTAGAGCCATGCTATGTGTAATGTTGCGGTATTAAAAGTAGCGGATACTCGCGGTATTCCACACATTTTGGTACTATTCACAGGTAGTGTAATGCGCACATGTAACACAGACCTATGGTGGTTCGCACATTGCGGCGCTATTTGCAGGCAACGCAAACCTAAAGGCAACGCAAACCTATGGCGTTCCTTACAAAAGTGGACTAACCACAGGGACTCGTACTATCCCATGGAATTCCTTACAGAGTGGGAACTGAGCACAGGGGGTGTGTGTTTGGTCCGCGAGAGGTATTTTATTTCCCTCACGTCCGCCGGCAAGCCAGTTAGGACCCCCCTATCCGCCACCTGGGACGCGCCACTTGGGAGTATCACCTCTCCCCCTGCTACGCCAGCGTAGCAGGTTCGTGGAAGAGAAGTGGTGGTATACAATTGCTAATAACGGAAGAGTTGGCTGTGTGGTTAGGGGAGCGCGCCTGTGAGCTTGCATCCGGGAGGTAGTGGGTTCGAACCCCACTGTCGGCAGCCCTGAAGATGGTTTTCCGTGGTTTCCCATTTTCACACCAGGCAAATGCTGGGTCTGTACCTTAATTAAGGCCACGGCCGCTTCCTTCCCATTCCTAGGCCTTTCCTATCCCATCGTCGTCGTAACACCTATCTGTGTCGGTGCGACGTAAAGCAAATAACAAAAAACAAAAAAACAATTGCCAATCACCAGATTGCGTGCCAAAGCCTGGAATCAATTCTAAACCTCTCTGAAGCGCTTATATAGAGTGAGGCATATGATGCTGCTGATGGTGATTCGTCTGTCTGATGGGGGACGTACAACTTTGAGCAGACCCCTTGGTTTTGTTCGACAGGAGTAGGCTATGTACGGGCACCGGATTTCAACCTCTCCCTTCGTACAAGCATATAACACATCATTCATTTCATTTAATTAAATCCCCTGATGTGGTTGGTGTCAGGAAGCGCATGCGGTCATAAAAACTCGCTACCAAAATTAATTTTACTTCATATTTCACCCCGTAGAGAAACATACATACATACATATATACATACATACATACATACATACATACATACATACATAGCCTACGTCTTATGACGCGGAGTCATCCGAAAATTCGTGTAACGTAACGCAACATAATGTGTGACGGATGTGTAACCATAGCAACCGGGCGAGAAATGATGTAAGGTATGGAAGGTCAGACCGTGCAGGCTATTTCTTATGGCTCAAATTAGCGGACGTTCATGGTTGGCTATATCCATGACTGAGAGACATATCTATAATCATTAGAAAAGGCAAGGTCATCTCTGTACAGGTCATAAAAGCACTTGGTAGGGTAGACTGGTTAGTCCTACGCCCGGCGTGCCTTTGCCCCCAGGAATTAACCTGGTACTCATTTTTGGTGTAGGCTGAGTGAATCTCAGGGCGATGTTTACATCCGGAAGTGGAAATCTCGATTCTTAAATTTTTCAACTTACTAACGGGGAATCGAAACCACGTCCTTTCGGGTGAACCGAGAACGCCTTTATCGCCTCGGCCAGGCAGTTTATAATCATTTGATTTCCGCAAAGAGAAAAGTGGCTTCTTTTTTGTTCTGTCCTACTTAACATTGTTTGATATGTACTGAACTCACCTAATACGCTGGAAGTGTATTTCGAGTTGTTTCTGATTTCTTTCTCCGTATATTATCCTGATCGGTGAACTATTTATTTAATGAAATTCAAACTTTTTGTACCCATATAGGCTACCGACGGACTGAACTGAGGATGTCTATACTTTACGAAACTTATGAATTGGCTGCTGTTATTTTGTATTCCGGAGCTGGTAACCCTGTTCCTAAGGGTTAATAAGATAGATCGATCTCCTTATTGCTCACGGACGGTGTTTGTTATTATCGAGAACATTGTATCATAGTACTGAATACAGTGATGATCTAAGGAAGCAATGTCGTATGTGCCGAGTCGGCACTAGACACGTAGAAGAAGGAGCCATCAAAATTTTACGTGCTCCGTCACTCCGGAGAAGGCTTCATTGAGTTACCTGCTTGAACCGGCCGTCGGAGATTGGACACAGAACAACTCTCAATCTTCATTGTATCTCCCGCCGGGCAAGCCCTCTGCCTTTAATTATACATGAAGAGATGGCGGACTAGGATGGGAAGAAAAAAGGAAGACACGACCATGAATTATTGACTGTCGATACACGATAGAAACTTTAACGTCTCCGGCCCTCGTCGCTTGCCCATGTCTGTCTGTCTCGCGCGTCAAGTGACCACCCGACGTCCAATACACCCCTCCCAGTGATTGATTAAAACGGGAGCCATCCCCTGCTACAAGCAGAACATGAATGCTTCTCGCCTCTCTTTTTGTATTTCAAAACAAAACAAACAGCTCTTTTTCTCGCTAAGTCTTGTCGCAGCAAAATGTTAATCCGACAAAACTTTTACTTTAGCTGTTGTGTGTTGAAACAAACAGAAAGCTCTCTGCAACACGAGGCAATTCTAGCTCTGAAGGCTTTCAAAATGAAGAATAGAATATGCTTATAAATTGAATTTACAGGGTTTGAGTTAATCCTTCAAGCAAATAAATGTGAAGTGCTTGACAAGTTTTCTATGCTGCTGTAATTACAATATTCCAGGAATCGTAGACAGAATGCTGTGGTTATTGGTGTTAGTGATTATTTTTAAGGGGGTGTTGAAATGGACAACCATTTTCTTTTACTTGTGATCAGTGGGAAAATGGAAGAGTTTCGACCCATGTAAGAACGAGTGTATGGGGCAAAAAGGAAGGACAACCTACGTATACCTGGGGACAAAATTTGATGACCTTCGCTCACACCACTTCTCTCCAGTGGCAACCCAGTGTCTGCATTCGACACGAAGAAAGGATAAAGACTGAAGAGAGTGAGGAAGCAAGTGGTTGGACAACCTCTCTACGCCAAACAAGTATCACTTAGAATTCGTTAACTCAGCAGGGTGCAGGGTGTGATTGACTGCTGGCTTCCAGCTCGCTTTCAGGAACTGAGGCCGTCATGTTTGTCCCCAAGTATATCGCAAACTTAATACCATCGGGGTCAAAAGAGAACAACGGTTGGCCAAACGAAGTCAGAGAGGAAAGATTTAAACGTGGAAGCTGTCACAAGTAAGTGAAAACAGGGCTAAACTCAGCTAGGAAATCCCTGGATGTGGTGGCAGTGGTGAATATTGTTTTAAGAGGAAGTACAACCAGGCAACCTTCCTCTATATAACACTAATCTGAGAGTAAAAAGAAAGGGATCGTTTTCCATGTATTTATTTTTAAGTAGGCGAATCCTAGAGAAGAAGCTAAAAACGCGGATATTATTTATTGCAACCACAAAAAAATTATGAACTTAAAAAACAGTTTCTTATACACTAGTGTTGGCTACTGAGTGTATGATTCGAAACAGTGCATCGATTCTTTTAGTGTCCGAGTGAATCGATTCACAGCAACGGCGAGCTCACGGCACACGCAGCGGACAGTGCTGAGTGGTTCACTCATGGATTAGTGAGACACAACACACACATAGCTCGTTATCGGCACGCTGGACATTGGCGAAGAACCGAACTTCCGCTGTAGCGATACATACAGAGCCATAGCACACTGAAAGAATCGTACGCTAAGACGGACTCTCACTCTCAGCTCATTTGAAAATAATACCCATTTGCATTCACTGTCTTCTTCTTACAGGGAGGTTTAAATAATATATGGATTTATTTGCATTGTTAATAAGGTAGTCAGAACATAATTCCAAAGTAATTAGCTAGTAAATAGGTAGGTATTGGGTTCTTGTATTTATTAGTTTAATGAATCAGTATTCCAACGTCGTTTTCAATTTACGTTGTAAAAAATAATTATTTATGTTAAGAGCAGTTGGTACATTTTGACCGGATGCAATAAAGAGTTAGGCCTACAATCTCAAATATTTTTGTAATGTACATAATGAATTAAAATTTTCACTATTATATTTTAAGAGGCGCTTTAGAAACATTTCTAATATAATACGGAGTTAAGGTGGATAATCTGAGGCTTGTGGTTGCTTGGGTTTACAATATCCGATAAAATCACCAACAATCCAATCATGCTTACCGGGAATAACATCAGTTAGGTTGTTTATGTGAAGGCATGCTGTATTATGTTTGGTAGATACATTTACATTGTTGTGCTTTAAACTTGGATAGTAAATATCAATGTCCTCGTGGTGAAACTCCTTCGTTATTTAGAGGCTAACTATTATCTTCGGACGCCTAACAAATTTTAAATAGTATTTTCAGAAATTTAGTGAACAGGAAAAGTCACACAAAACTACATCACTGTGTAAAATTAAGCAGTAAACTTGTTGAATTTTGTAAATATATTACGTCTTGATGAATGAATAACAGAAAAATGACTTGTTTTTAAATTGAAATGCTGTCAAGCTTGTGTGCTTGAACCCTGTATTTTTGTAAACTGTAACACAAAAATTATAACGTTTCACTTTTCTTTGAATGCATACAAGTGAGAAAATATTTTATATCGAGCGCAATATAAATCAAACCAGAACATTTTGAAGAACGTGTGCTTTCTTGCGATTATAACATTTTTTAAAGTACTGTAGCCCAATCAGCATTTTGCTGAGTAGTGGAGGAGATATTCGTAGTCACCTCCTTGCAAAGTGTGTTCGGTCTCTCACTTCACTGTGACGTACGCTTGCTACGTACACTGCCCGCGTTTATGACAGGCCAGCCCGGCCACACTGGGCTAGCGTCAAAAGGCGCAGATCTGAGCACCTCTGCACTATACGGTGCAGAAACATGGATGCTGAAGAAAAAGGGACAAAGATGAGTAGAGGTATCTGGGATGTGGATTTGGAGGGGAGTAGATGGACTGAGCTGGGAAGATAGAAGAACGAACGTGGGAGTGCTGAAGGTAGTGAGAGAAGAGAGAAGCATGTTATCTGTGATTCGGGAAAGAAAGCAAAATTGGGGAGGACGTAATCTACGATGTGATTCTTTATTACGAGAAGTGTTGGACGGGATGGTAAAAGAGAAACTAGGTAGGGGAAGGAGGAAATACCAGAAAGGAAGGATTTGCAGAGGTAAAGAAAAGGGCACAAGAGAGAGAGATATGCAAATCACAGACCTACCGAAAGGCAGAACAACCTGGAATAATAATACAAACAATTTTTACATTGAAGTACTTATTTCAATTGCATAATTATTGCTAAAGGTTTTAGATTGAATACATCTTTCAATTGCGTATTTATTGATAAACGTTTTACATTGAAGTACTTCTTTCAATTGCAGAATTATTGCTAAAAGTTTTAGAATATTACTGACCAAGGGACCATTTATTAAGCACAATGATGCTTGATGTCTGAAGGGGTGCTAAATTCACGTCTAAGGCCCCACAGAATGGTACATGTCGCGAGTAAAGTATAACCATGGTATTTGTCTTTTGGGGGTACTGATCAAAAGAAGCGAAGACTCACGGTGGTCCACACAAGATGGTACTACTCACAAGTATTGCAATTCGTACAGGGAACGCAGACCTATGGTGTTGCTCACACAATGGCGCCACTCATAGCCAACGCAAACCGGTAAGGTTCCTCACCTAGGCATACTAATCACGGGTGCTGGTATTCCCGTGGTGTTCCTCACATAGTGGGTACCAATCACAGGCAACGCTGACGCACGGTGCCGCTCATATAGCGGTACAACTCACAGGCTACGCCCAGACCCGCGGTGTTGCTCACATGGGTACAACGCACGGGTACTGGAATCAACCAGGCCAGGCTTTTTACTGCAACTAATCACAAACCTATTTCGTACCAATTTAGTGATACTACTCGCAAGTACATGTAACCCATGGTGTTCCCCGCGTGATGGTACGAATCAAGAGTAGTGTCATGGTTCTAATTCAATCATCCATTGGTCGCCCCTTGTAGTCGCCTCTTACGACAGGCAGGGGATACCGCGGGTGTTTTCTACATGTGCGTCCCCCACCCGCAGGGGGTAGTGTGTTTGGTCCGCGAGAGATACTTTATTTCCCTCAAGTCCGCCGGCAAGCCGGTTAGGACCACCCCCTATCCGCCACCTGGGACGCGCCACGTGGGAGTATCACCTCTCCATCTGCTACGCCTGCGTAGCAGGAGTTGCATAATTATTGCTCTCATTGTTCGTCACAGAGCTACAGTCTCATAATATACCGTGGGATAATTTATTATGGACACTGGAGTTTAGGCGTTAATTATAGGTAGAAACGAACCGACAGGCCTATTTCAGAAAGAGTTATACCAATATTTTTCTTGCTTGATTCCGCATTAGATAGTATGTGATAAATTGTTTTTTAAATTTCATTAATTATTTTTTGTTTGTGGTTGTAATAAATATTATCCGGGTTTTTATCTTCTTGTCTAGGAACCGCTCACTTAAAAATATATACATGGAAAACTACTTACCTGGTGGCAATGAAACTTTTATATGTTATAGCCACTTGTATTCGTAGTGTAATACTCAAATTTTTTTGCAAGTTGCTTAACGTCGCACCGACACAGGTAGGTCTTAAGACGACGATGGGACAGGAAAGGGCTAGGAATGTGAAGGAAGCGGCCGTGGCCTTAATTAGGGTACAGCCCCCAGCATTTTCCTGGTGTGAAAATGGGAAACCACCGAAAACCATCTTCAGGGCTGCCGACAGTGGGGTTCGAACCCACTATCTCCCGAATACCGGATACTGGCCGCACTAAAGCGACTGCAGCTATCGAGCTCGGTGATACTCAAATTACAATTTTCTCATCCACCCCAAAAAGGTCTTATTTTTCTAAAGCATTTTTTCCCACGCCAGGATAAACGTACAACTTGGATTTGTTTTGAAACACTCACTCGTGGCTACCAGAAACTACAACCACTATAACCATACAGTGTGATACCGAATGTATGAAGATTAACATTGATGGGAATTTATGTAAGCACTGGACCGTGCGATTAACACCAGGGGGATGTGGGGGGAGGGGGGGGCTAGGAAGTTCGGGTTTAAGGGGGTGCAGGGTTGCCCGTTTTGGATTTAAAAGTTGTAGCCACCATTAGCTCGAATACACGCCTCCGACTTCCTCATTCACACGCACTGTAACATCGTTTTGTTCCGTGATTACTGCTCACACACATGTTTCCGGAGATCTTCAGGGTCATGTACTTCACGTTAGTACTCCATTTCCCTTATATTTCCCCAGAATAAATATCAGAGGGATACATTACGAACCTAATGTATGAGTGCGTACACCATCATTCAGGAACCACAGTGAATATCTAGAGGAACGTATTCATAGCCTCCAGCAACATAAAAGCAAAAGAAAACAAAAGCAGTAATCTCCGTACAGGGCATGAAGGCCCTTGTAGGGGTGGAAGATAAAGGCTTCCACTATCCGTAACCTCGGCACTGCGTGGGGTAGAGTGGTTAGCCGTACGCCCGGCCGCCTTTACCCCTAGGAATTAACCTACTCTTTTATGGTGTAGGCTGAGTGAACTTCAGGGCCATGTGTAGGCCTACCTCCAGAAGTGGAAACCTCGTTTCTTAAATTTTTCGACTTCCTGACGGGAAAGCGAAACCACGTCCTTCCGCGCGAGCCGAGGACTCCTTTACCACCTCGTCCAGACAGCTGAACCATGCTCCTTTAGCATGTTTCTCATATGTTATGTTTAACTACTCATACAAGTTTTGTTGACCTCAGTTCGAGGAAAAACCTGTGTATATCCCTTGATAGGCCACAGAGCGCAGCACTCTGCCTGATGTGTATTGACGATCTTTTGCCGTACTAGACTACTGTTTTCATCTTTTGACGCATATCTTTGCCTTCCTCACTCGTTATTTTTTTTAACAATGGAGGCTAGACGATGTGAAATCGCCTTCCTTTGCTTTAGGTGGATTTTTACCTTATTTAAATGAGCGTTTACCACCATTCATGCCGTAAGTAATGTATTGATTTAACAGGTATGTGCTTTCTGTTGTCACTTTATTATTACTACGTTCGCATAACTTTTTTTTTACGATCCTTGATGGCCGGTCGATGTGCATCTTCTACTTCGGTTCGTGTAAATGGCGTGTGTGACTGTGAGAGGTTAATATTATGATTACTGCTGATTTGGAAATTTGGTCTCGAACCCATCACATTTTTGGTGCACTTGTTCGGGTGCATTTGTTTTGGTTGTACCTGGCCGTCTTCGAAGCAACGACTTTCGTGTCGACAAAGTTTTATTTGAAGTCGTACGAAACTCAAGCTTAATGTGATTTGGTGCACGATCCTGCCTGTTTTGCCCGATTATATAAAATACATATACTCTTATATTGTGCTCCCATAGTGCACGTTATTAGTTGGATATGCGAGATCTGGAGCTGTGTTAAGGTGAGTCATGTGATGTGTATTTGTACCTCGTGTGAATGTTACGAGTGAATGCTGGTGTCTGATGCAAGTAAAAGATGGGCTATCGATTGGTTTATTCATGTTTTATTTCAGTTTCATTTTGATTTTGTTTTGGTACCCCATTTTCTTTTCTTTCTTGGTACAGATTTGTTATTTACTTGGCCATGTGTTTGTTTGGGCTCGGCCTAACCGCCGGTCGGCCATGTTGGTATTCTTATTTTTCGTATCTCTGCGCATGCCTGTTTTATATTGCTGGACCAAAGATGCTGTACTCAGCGCTTTTGGCTGATTCCTTCCTTTATTCCTTGCGTCTTATGTTGATCTCTCTGGTCACGTGGGTTAAAATGTTTTTGTAGTAGGAGGCTTCTATTGTTGTCACGGGAATTGAGAATGGAAAGATATGCGCCGTGAATAATGTAATCTGAAGTGAAAAAAGGATATTGCCTGTACTACCGTGCGCACGGCAAATTTAATCGAAATACTAATGGTAATGAGGTCACTACTGTATCAGTGAGCTGATTATGAAATATTTGGTGTGTGTTATGATAATTTATGTTGAGCTCACTCCACGATCTCGGCAGGGACGCTTGTGAAGGTATGTTTATGTCTTAAGATTTTTCTCTGTTATTCGATTGGCTTCTTTTTCCATGTTTTGATTCTATTATTAATTTATTAATAAACCCTGTCCTTATGTTTATTCAGCGTTTCATTTATAGTAGTCTTCTATAATCGTCCTCGTTGGTTAATAACGAGGGCCATCTTGAGCTCAGGGCCGTTTACTGCCTTCCCTAATCGCGGTCCGCACCTCATTCTCCCGTTACGTTTGTTTCATTTACATCTTATGCTATCTGTAAGGGAGGGGTTCGGCACACAGCCCCTCCTCCAGCAACATACCCGTGAGAAAATGCAGAAAACGTTAGCATGTCAAATGAGCTGGAAATATATAAAGGTCAATGATTTGTCCCCCCGAGGATTCCTACGCACACGTTCAATGAAAACCGCTAGCCCGCCTAGTGGCTGGTTATGTCTCTACGGTCTGATAACGTGGTTAGCTGGTTCGAGTCTAGTTGGTGGAACTTTTTTCACCGTTAAAATGTTGGCCGGCACGACAGGAGAGGTGGTGGTATACAATTGTTAATAACTAGATTGCGTGCGAAATAGACTGGATTCAATTACTTTTTCACAATGTTCGTGTGGGGTCAGGGGACTTGTCGTTGCTGATGATGATCAGTCCGTTCGGAGGGAGAAGTTAAGCCTTGAGCACACACTTTGCTTTGAATCGACAGAAGTCGGCTACATGTCAACACAGGGTTTCACCCTTTCCCTACCTCATTATGATTATTTTATCTTTTCACATCCAGACCTGCAGGTTGTCCAGGCGGCGTCAGATGGGAAGACATGCACCAGGTGACATGAACTTGTCCTCGGACATCCCTGATACAAAGAGCCATATGCTAAATAAATAAATAAATAAATAAATAAATAAATTATTTTTTTACATTTGGCTTTACCTTACGCTGACACGTATAGTTCTTATGTCAACGATGGGATAGGGAAGGGTTAGGAATAAGAGGGAAGCGATCGTTGCCTTAGTTAAGGTACAGCCCCAACATTTGTCTGGTGTGAAAATGGGAAACCACGGAAAACCGTCTTCAGTGCTGCCTTCGATGGGATCCGACCCTCCATCTCCCGAAGGCAAGCTCTTAGCTACGCATCCCTACCGCAAATAAATGAAAGCGGCACTCAACAGAAACATGGCGATTCTTTCTCCTCAGGTTTGCAAGTTATGCCAACATTCCTGTAAGAAAATCACACTATTGCTGCTGTTTCCTCAGAAACCACTGGTGGAATATTTTTGCCTTTTGGTAATGGTTTAACGTCGCACTAACGCATCGAATTCGGCGACGCAAGTATGGGAAAGAGCTAGAATTGGGAGGAACCTGCAGTGGTCTTAATGAAGATACGGCCCTGGTGAAAATCGGAAACCACGAAAAACCATATTCAAGACTGCCGACAATGGAATTCAAGCCCATTATCTCCCGAATGCTAGCTTACAGCTGCGCGCCTCTAACAGCAAGACCAACTCGTTCGGTACAGCACGATATAGAAACTGTCGGCACAGCGCGACGATCCGTAAGGGGCGCTTTCATTAACGCCGAGGTATACAGTTTTAAGTCTGAATTTGATTCTTCATTCTGTTTCATCAAGTACGGTTAATTTTAACTCTAGGTTAAGGCCGGAGTTAAGTTAACCCACCCTTTCACCTGGGTTAAACCGTTAACTCGAAGTTTAAAGCAAAGCATGCGTCTGATGAAGGGTGGCTTTATTTCGATTTGTTAAATAGTGTTCCTAATGGAAATAGGCCTATACTAAGAAGGAACGACTTCCAAAATCTGAGGAACAATTTCTGAAGAGGTATAGACTGTCAAAGACGACTTCAGTAAAGTCGATGAAATTCGCGAGAGGTTAGAATATACAACTGACCGAAACAGGCTCCTTTCTCCTATACTAAAGGCATTAATTGCATTAAGGTCATTTAGTGTAGTTTCATATAATGGTCGGAGACAACAAGGGTTATTTTTCTTTCAATTGTCAAGTAATCAGTGATTCTAACTTGAAAATGCGAAATGTAGTTGATGATGATGATGATGCTTCTTGTTTAAAGGGGCCTAACATCGAGGACATCGGTCCCTAATTGTACGAAGTGCGGCCAGTATCCAGTAATCGGGAGGTAGTGGGTTCGAGCCCCATTGTCGGCAGCCCTGAAGATGGCTTTCCGTGGTTTCCCATTTTCACACCAGGCAAATGCCGGGGCTGTACCTTAATTAAGGCCATGGCCGCTTCCTTCCACTTCCTAGACATTTCCTACCCCATCGTCGCAATAAGACTTATCTGTGTCGGTGCGACGTTAAGCAAAATAACCTAATGGTACGAAATGAAATGACAAACAAAAAGTTCAAAATCATCCATTGACCAAAATAAAAAATGTCATGAAGAATACATGGATGGACATGAACACAGAAAAAACCAGTGGATCCGACTAAAAAAAAAGATCATGAATAGTATTACTGACCAAGGGACCACTTATAAAGCACAATCCTGAATCAAGGATGATTGATGTCTAAAGCGGTCCAAAATCCAGGTCAAACGCCCCTCAGAATGGTACTTATCGCTAATAAAGTAGAACCATGGTATTTGTCATGTTGGGGTACTCACGGTGTTCCACACATGATGGTACTACTCACAAGTATTGTACGTCGTACTGGTAACGCAGATCTATGGTATTTCTGACACAATGGCGCCACTCATAGCCAACGCAAACCGATGAGGTTTCTCACCTAGGTGTACTAGTCACGGGTGCCGGTCCCACGGGCCCCGTGGTATTCCTCACATAGTGGGTAGTAATCACAGGTCACGCAGACCCACGGTGTCTCTCATATAGTGGTACAACTCACAGGCAACGCCCAGACCCGCGGTGGATCTGACTTCGGTACGACTCACGGGTACTGGAAACCCACAGGGGAACCACTCTCTGCTGCTACTAATCACAAACCTATTTCGTACCTAATATAGTGGTACTACTCGCAAGTAAAGGCGACCCACGGTGTTCCCCGCGTGATGGTGTAAATCAAAAGTAGTTTCATAGTTCTAAGACAATCATCCCTCGGTCGCCCCTTTTATTCGCCTCTCACGACAGGCAGGGGATACCGTGGGTGTATTCTTCGTCTGCGTCGTTTCTTAAATTTTTCGACACCCTGACGGGGCCCTCTTAAAACACCTATTCCCACCGCTATCACCACCGCCACCTCACTCAAACAGGAATGAGCAGATGGTATTCTATGTTCCTCCAATGTAATACTTTATAGTGTTATTAAAATATAATTCGCCTGCCATGTGCATACAGACCCTGTGGATTCCCACAACAAATATTATAATCATAGGCTCAATTGTTTTCAAGAATCATGTGGCGTCAGAAAAGGCAGCCGGCCCTTAAACCAAAACCCGAAGAGAGGTAATCATGCACTCACCCTACCCATGTATACATTTCATGCAGAAATCTGCAGAGATCGGGTGACTTCTACGCTTACGTGCAAATGGAGCATAATGTTTTCATCTGCTGCCTTTATCTGATGATGATGATCATAATGATGATGATGATGATTATTATTCTTGTTTAAAGGGGCCTAACATCTAGGTCATCGGACCCTAATGGTAGGAAATATAATGACAATTTAAAAGTTCAAAATCATCCACTGACCAGAATTAAAAATGTGATGAAGAATGAATGGATGGATATTAATTTAAAACAATTGGTGGAACCGACACAGAAACTATCATAAACAACAGTATTACTGACCAAGGGACTGCTTCTAAAGCACAATCCTGAATCGAGGATGCTTGTAGTCTAAATTGGTCCAAAATCCAGGTCAACGGCCCCTCATAATGGTACTTATCGCCAATAAAGTAGAACCATGGTATGTGTCACGTTGCGGTACTAATCAAAAGTAGGGTGTCCTACACATTATGGTACTACTCACATGTACTGTACGTCGCACAGGTAACGCGGACCTATGGTCTTTCTCATATAATGGCGCCACTCATAGGCAACGCAAACCCATGGTTTTCGTCACCTAGGTGTACTAATCACGGGCGCCGGTATCCCTGTGGTGTTTCTCGTGTAGTGGGTACTAACCACAAGCAACGCCCAGACCCGTGGTGTTTCGCACAATGGTGCTAATCACGGGTACTGGAAACCCACAGTGAACCACTCTCTGTTGCTATTAATCACAAAACTATTGTGTTCCCAACACAGTGGTACTACTCGCAAGTAAGTGCGACCCATGGTGTTCCCAGCGTGATGGTACTAATCACAAGTAGTTTCATGGTTCTAATGCAATTATCGCTTGGTGGCCCCTTTTAGTCGCCTCTTACGACAGGCAGGGGATACGTGGATGTATTCTTCGTTTGCGTCCCCCACCTACAGAGGGTGTCTTTATCTGCATGTGGGTCGAGGTATATTACAATTATGTACACACTTGATCAACAGGTGTAGTAATCTTATTCCTAGTAATAGACACAGCTTTTCTACAATATGTACTGCCATGGGAGAAAATGTTTTTTTCATTCTTCCCCTGAAGGGGGAGGCGGGCCTCTTAGACGGTAATGCCGTCTCTCAGGCCAGGAGATTTGATACGGTGAAGGAGATGCTCGGAGAAGGTGAGGGGGTTGGCGGCCGTGGCGTATAATAGGAACTGTCACGGCATTATTTTTATTGAATTATTATTAGGGTTAACAGTCTATAGACTGGTTTGATGCAGCTCTCCATGTCACCCTATCCTCAGCTAACATTTTCGTTTTTACGTAGCTGCTACATCCTATATCTGCTACAATCTCATTTTCCTTATTCATCCCTAGGTCTACCCCTACCGTTCTCACCGCCTATAACCAAACCAACCCCATGGCGCAACAGCCCCGAAGGGCCATGGCTTACCAAGCGACCGCTGCTCAGCCCGAAGGCCTACAGATTACGAGGTGTCGTGTCGTCAGCACGACGAATCCCCTCGACCGTTATTCTTGGTTTTCAAGCCCGGGGCTTCCATATCACCGTCAGATAGCTCCTCAGTTGTAATCACGTAGGCTGAGTGGACCTCGAACTAGCCCTCAGATGCAGGTAAAAATCCCTGACCTGGCCGGGAATCGAACCCGGGGCCTCCGGGTAAGAGGCAGGCACGCTACACCTACACTGCGGGGCCGGCTCTCTTACCGCCTATTATTCCCTTAAAACCAAATGAACTAGTCATGGGTGTCTTAAAATGTATCGTACCATTTTACTGCATCTCTTATTCGGGTCAAATTTAGCCAAATCAATCTCCTCTCACCAATTCGATTCAGTCTCTCTTCATTCATTATTTGAGCTACCCATCTCATCTTCAGCATTATTCTGTAACACCACATTTCAAAAGTTTCTATTCTCTTTCTTTCGTAGGTAGTTATCATTCATGTTTCACTTCCATATAATGCCATGCTCCAGACGAAAGTTTTCAAAACATTTTTTCTCATTTTCTTTTCGTAAGAAAAGGGCTTCCTTGATTCTGCTACCCTACTGTACATTTTATGTCCCGTTTACTTCTGCCATCATTAGTTATTTTAATACCCAAGTAACAGCATTCGTCTACTTCCTTTAAATCTTCTTCCGTACCATTCAGCAATTTCTCCAGGTCTTCTGCAGTATCAAATAAAATATCAGTATCATCGGCAAGTCTCAGAATTTTAATTTCCCCTCCTTGGATTGCGATTTCTTTTCCGAATTTCCCCTTGATTTAATTTACCGCCTATTATTATTATTATTATTATTATTATTATTATTATTATTATTATTATTATTATTATTATTACTGCATGTCACCATGCGACTCGTACGCTATTAACGCCATCACGCGGAACGCTATTTAGTGGATGTAGTCAGTTTATTCACTGATTATTTTAGGAAGGATTCATAAATTAGTACAATAGTCACTCAAGGAAATTCCGTACCAAATATCCTTAAAGGAACACATTAAAATTTCAACGGAGCACATTACTTTACACAAAAACAATTTATTGCTTGTTGTTTAGAGGGACCGTCGGTCCAAACAATGTATTAAGGGCTACATAAATATTATTTCAACATACAGTATAACAAAGTTAAATTTACTCTGACATGGCACTTGCTGCCGCACTGTGACGTACCAAGTATATTACAAACGAGATATTTGGGATGTGTTGGTTGGGAGAGGGCTGAACTACCACAAATCTGCCAATAGAGGAAATGAAGTTGGCATCCGAAGAGTTTAATGGCCACTAAAGCAGCGGCTCATCCCGATATCACCTGCAATAACTCTCGGTGTTAATAGACGTGGCTACCACACATACTAATGTAGGATCTCGCAGGGGTGTCCACGAAAAAGAATAACCTCAACCAAAGTGCGTTAAGGAGAGTTGGAATATTTCACACTACCAATGTTAAAATTGCCATATTTATGTTCCTGTACCTCTGAAACGGGCTGGTCTTGTGGTCTAGGTCTAGAGGCAGTGAGCCTGCCTCTCACCGGGGGCTCTCGTGCTCTGATCTTGGCCAATTTAGGAATTTCTGCTTCCATCTGAGAGTAAGAATAAGTGAAGAGCTGCTTTTATGTAACAATTGGCTTTACGTCGCTTCGACACAGATAGGTCTTGTGGCGACAATGAATTAGCCAAGGGAAAGTGGAAAAGGAGATCTCGTGGCCTTAGCTGGGGTACAGCCCCAGCATTTTATTTAGGTACCTCAATCGGAAGCAATATTTTTGGTCATCCTAGCCCGGAAGGACATATCTAGTAAGTGAAGATGTACAACATTTCTCCCTTAGTACTGTGACCGTATCGTCACATTAAATATTTATTCGGAAATATGTATATGGGGGAAGTGTGTATTCTTGGAGTTTCTTTGTTAGAACAGGGGCTCGGTTGCATCGTGTTGCGTAACATCTTCGCCAGCCTGGCGCCTACCTTGGCTTATAAAACCCCCGAACTGAGTGCACGTGATGAGGGAAGAAGAGAAATAAATATAGCCTAGTTTATGTTGGCTCCACCTCTAAAACGAACGCCAACTCACAGTAGAGCCAACGTGAGGAGGTGATTTTAGAAGTACTTTCGGGATAATAACATTTAAATTAATCATGAAGCGCATGTCAAAGAAAAAGCAAGAATAATGGATCATTGACAAAATTATAAATCAAAATAAAATAATGTCATTTATGAAATTACGTCTGAAAGAAGTTACGTAAGATGGTTTGATGTCATAACGCTTGCTGTGAAACCGGACAGCCAACAGGGATTCCCCGTTGGGCTCTTGATTTAGACGACGAATTTTTTTTAAACCACTGATCGTTTTGCGTTCCGATTTACATCTATTATTTGTGATTAGCGAGCCACACAATCTGCCGCATCGTTGATTGTGGATCTGGAGATCTCAAAATTATGGTGGGGAGCCGTTCCTCTGTCTAACCCCCACTCCATGTTTGTCCATATATGCACGCACATCTGAGGGTAGCTAGTTAGTCTGGAAGCAGTGTTGGAGGTGGAAAGACGGTCGGTCGGTGGTCGATTCTCCCTATTCTTTGTATAGAAAATTAGCAAGATACCCGTGCTTCGCTACGGTATTATATTGACATTTATAATTGAATGCTTATTGTTTTAGATATATAATTCGCCGAAATTCGCGATCTGGTTCGTTTTCTGCGAGAATCCGCCGATATTCGCGATCTGACTCGCTTTCTAACAGATTACGGCAAGTTTCCTCCCATTTTTCAATCTTTCTTTCCAGCAATCGATTTCGTACTTCCAGGGCTAGATCTAGGTTGTCCATCCGGTCAGTTGGGTCCCTAAATATTTGCCATCTTTTCCTATAATCATTTTTAATATGGATAAAATCCTTCAGGAGATCCGGCGTGGTGTCGTCTTGGGTGCCTTGGCAGTACTGACCCCTCGGCCGGACTGCATTCTTAGTCATTACCCGTCCAGGACCCGTTTCCAGCGCGGTCCGCACATTTGACGACGGTCCAGAACATTATTATTATTATTATTATTATTATTATTATTATTATTATTATTATTATTATTATTATTATTATTATTATTATTATAGATGTTCTGGACCCCGCCGAAAGATGCAAGACCGCTACTTGGCGGTAAATTACATCTGCTGCCATTGTCATTGTTGACAATGTGACCAGCACCATTGTCGCGCGTAGGCAAGTGTGCAGGATTTCTGGCGATACGAATGACATACTTCCGTGCATTATTGACCTTATTATACAGGTGAACAATTTGACGGTCAATCTCATTCCTATCGTTTATTTCAAATGTGTTTACATTTTTATTTATATGCCAGGAGAATCTACTGTAATCTAAGAACGTTCTCCGAAGGAAAAGATGGCTGTTGAAAACGAACCCAGGAAAGATTAAAAATGATCGATTTGTGATCAGAATAAGTACATCGAAAATCTACAGCCTGTTTCCAGTCATTCGACAGGGTCAGGAATAGAATGAATAAAGCCCCATCTAGCGGCGACAATAGGAATTGTGCCGGCTACCGAAGCACTCCTCTGGGGTAATGATCGATGAATGACAAATGAAATGAAATATTGGACAGTGTTGCTGGAATGAATGATGACAGAGAAAACCGGAGCATCCGGAGAAAAACCTATCCCGCCTCCGTTTTGTACAGCACGAATGTCACATGGAGTGACCGGGATTTGAACCACGGAACCCAGCTGTGAGAGGCCGGCGCGCTGCCGTCTGAGCAACGGAGGCTCCTTATAAGTACATTATGAACAGTAAAATCAATTGGTCTCACCTCCTTTTACACCCCACTGCCGTTAAGTTTATTTACCCCCCCCCCCAAAAAAAATATTATAGAAGGCGTGTTTCTTTATGTTTAATGGAGATTCCAAACACCAATGTTCACATCTATTACATTCAGTTTTGAGTTATAAGTATCCCCATAAAAATAATTCACTTTATTCACTTCCTTTCACACTATCCCCTCCCCCCTAAGTGAATTTTCCGGTAAAATATACTTGTTTCTTTAATAGTAAAGGATCTTCAGGCGGTAGAGGTGGGATCCCTAACTGAGTTCGAGGGAGAACCAACCCTGGAAATGAAACGGATAATGAAATGTTTGTACTTTAAGGATATAAACTTGCCTCTTTCCCAAGAGCACCTGCAATTTTCTACCATGATTTTTTAAATAGTTAAATTCCGAAAGTACCCTGTGTTCGCGATCATAAACTACACGTTAATTCTGTATAGTAGTTTCTTAATAATAATAATAATAATAATAATAATTTTTAAGTCCCACTACTACTTATGATGGTTTTCGGAGATGCCGAGGTGCCGGAATTTTCTACCGATACGACGATGACACCTTCAAATATCACTGGACTGATCCAAGATCGAATCTGCGAAGTTGGGGTCAGAAGGTCAGCGCCTCAACAGTCCATTTCAAAACGACAGAGAGGTCGAGGGGGGAAGAGGGGGTGAGACACGTACGTGCGCGCCACTAGCCCAGAAACAAATGTATATTAAAAGTGTTCTTTTCCGGAAAACATTCGGAATAGTGCATATGTTCATATGAAGAGTTTTGCTTCAAGTGATCGTTCCTGTCATATCCCTGAACATTGACCATTCCTCCTCGGACACCCATTATAGTGCCTCCACTCCGTGGCATCAATTTGGATGTGCCCTTGCTCAAAAATCCACAGTTCTAGCCCTTTAGGCAAGCGACTCAATGTTGAAAATATCCTAGGGATATGAGCTACGAATCTGAGATACATAAAATATAATACATTAGGAGAACACATTATTTATTTATTCCTAAAAATTACAATCCATTTCTTAATCATAATATCCGGTCGATTAGATTTGCAGTTTTCCTTTTCCTACCACTACGAGCCCTAATGTGAGTCAATGCATTGTTTGACTTAAGCACCACTACGAGCGCTAATGTGATTCAATGAAGAGTTTCACTTAAGCCCTTATAAGTACATCCTAGGATCTCCTGGCTTTCAAATTATCGCAAAGACACCATGTGGAAACAGATCTTCTGAGAGCTCTTTAAAAGGAAACATTGGTCGCACTCTTCGTACTTTCCAATCCAATATAGAAAGTATCAGCAGAGCAAAGTGTGATTATCTCTCAAAAATACTCAGAGAGAACAACATAGGCGTTGTTGTCCTTCAAGAGACGTATGTTGCTAATGAAGGACTACTCCGTACTAGAGGTCGTATTGCTGGGTACGCGGCACTAGGAGCAACATACCAAGAAGCATATGGAGTGGCCACATATGTCCGTAATAACATCAAAGAAGCTGAGCTACTATTTCAAAGCACAGAAGAAAACGTTCATCAGGTTGTCATCCGACTGAATGATGTATCCATCGTCAACACCTACAAACCACCAAGCATTTTATGGCCTCAATTACCAACTGCAGAACATCCTGCGGTTTATATGAGGGATTTCAATAGTCATCATGAACTCTGGAAGTATTCTAAAACAGATGATTGTGGACTTAAATGAATGGACTGGTGCGAAAGTAACAACCTCCATCTAGTACTTGACGCTAAAGATTGAGGAAATTTTCGATCAGCTGCGTGGGGTAGAGATTCAAATCCAGATTTATGCTTTGTCAGTTCCAATATAAATAGAAATCCCTTGCACAATACATGGAAAGTGATGGGAGATTTCCCTTATAGCCAGCATAGACCAACAATACTCGAATTTGGTGTCACAATTCCCATTATACGATCAATACCACGTTCCCGATGGAATTTCCAAAAAGCCGGTTGGTTTGCATTCTCTGTAGAGCTAGATAAATGCATTCATTGGATTCTCCCAAATCGCCAAAGTTATCAACGTCTTGTTGGTGCAGTTATATCTACTGCTAAGAAATGTACGCCCAGGGGCTATCGGAAAGAATATGTTCCTGGATGAATGCCCAGAATGAGGAATTACTAAAAAATTTCCAACAAAACAGGGATGCAGAGACTTCTTACAAACTTCTGACTAGCTTGTATGATTTCCGAAGACACAAATGGGTTGTAACAGTCGAATGCTTAGATTTTACTCATTCTAGCAGAGAGGCCAGGAGAAGGTGCACCAGTAGTGAAGAGTAAACCTCAGGTGACAGCTAAACCAAATAGCTTCCGATATTGTAACAACTTCCCGAGATCCAGCTGATAAGAAGCATACCAAAGTATGTTGGACCGGGCGAGTTGGCCGTGCGCGTAGAGGCGCGCGGCTGTGAAGCTTGCATCCGGGAGATAGTAGGTTCGAATCCCACTATCGGCAGCCCTGAAAATGGTTTTCCGTGGTTTCCCATTTTCACACCAGGCAAATGCTGGGGCTGTACCTTAATTAAGGCCACGGCCGCTTCCTTCCAACTCCTAGGCCTTTCCTATCCCATCGTCGCCATAAGACCTATCTGTGTCGGTGCGACGTAAAGCCCATAGCAAAAAAAAAAAAAAAGTATGTTGGATGCCAGCTTCGTGCTCTGAAATCATCAGCACCTCGCATATCTACCTATTCACGTCCCTTTACAGCCATTGATGTTCAAGAGGCCCTCAAAGAACTAAAACCTGGTAAGGCACCTGGATTCGATGGAATTCATCCAGAATTCCTCATACATATGGGAGACAATCCAAACAGATGGATGGCACAGTTCTACACGGACATTCTCCAGACTGGACAAATCCCATCTGACATCAAGAAAGCTAAAATTATTTCAATATTGAAGCTTGCAAAAAGACCTGAAAGTTAGAGACCAATAGCCCTGCTTAGCTGTTGCTACAAACTCTTTGAAAGGCGTATCTACAACAGACTTGGATAAACTATTTTATAACTTATTCCTGTGGATCAGGCAGGATTCAGACCTAACTGAAACTGTTGCGATCAAGTACTTTCATTTACATCTTACATTGAGGCCGGATACCAACAAAAGCTTGAAACATCTGCTGTCTTTGTGAATCTCACTGCTGCCTTTGATACCGTATGGAAGGAAGGATTATTTATAAATTACTCAGAGCTATACCCTGCAGAACGATTACACAGACTATCAAAAACATGTTAAGCGACAGGAAATTCCAGATCTGTTTAGGTGAAAAGAATAGCTTAGTGGGAAACCTGCATAATGGTTTGCACCAAGGATCAGTTTTGTCGCTACTACTGTTTAACCTGTACATTTCTGATCTTCCAGAAACAATATCCAGGAAGTTCTGCTATGCTGATGGCATGGCCCTGGCCACACAACACAAGATCATTAATAAAACTGGAAACAATTTGACTCAGGGCTTATCCACATTAGCGGAATATTTCAGGAAATGGAGACTCAGACCCAGTACAGCCAAGACTGAGGTTTCTTGCTTCCATTTGAGTAACCGGCTTGCTAACTTAAACCTAAATATTACCTTCTCAAATCGAGCACTGAATCACAATAGGTATCCAAAATATCTCGATGTTACCTTGGACCGGAATTTACCATTCAAGAAAAACTTTTTTTTTTTTTTTTGCTAGGGGCTTTACGTCGCACCGACACAGATAGGTCTTATGACGACGATGGGAGAGGAAAGGCCTAGGAGTTGGAAGGAGGCGGCCGTGGCCTTAATTAAGGTACAGCCCCAGCATTTGCCTGGTGTGGAAATGGGAAACCACCGAAAACCATTTTCAGGGCTGCCGATAGTGGGATTCGAACCTACTATCTCCCGGATGCAAGCTCACAGCCGCGCGCCTCTACGCGCACGGCCAACTCGCCCGGTCAAGAAAAACCTTTTGAACTTGTCGAAGAAATTGAAAACCCGAAACAATATTATTCAGAAGCTAACTGGTACTACTTGGGGATCTACTGCAAACATCCTGCACTCTTCAGCCTTAGCACTGGTTTTCCCTACTGCCGACTATTGTGCTCCAGTTTGGCTTAATAGCCCGTACACAAATTATATCGATCCACAGTTGAATACAAACATTCGTCTTATTCTGGCAACATCAGATCAACTCCAGTTCACTGGCTCCCATTGTTGTCTGGAATGATGCCACCTGACTTACTGAGATCCGGTGCTCTTATTCGAGAGTACAAGACCTGCAAGAATCCTCTACTACCTGTTCTAAATGACATACCGGCTCTTAGTCTCCAAAGACTAAAATCACGACATCCACCGCTTTTATGATACTGCTCTGAAGACGTCCACCAACTTCAATGATTTGGAGGAGTGGAAATGCCGCTGGAATAATTCTCCTGACTTGCGCCTGCATAACATCTTCAGAGGGGAAGAAATTGCTAACGGATCCCAACTGCCGCGTGCAACTTGGTCCAGACTGAACAGGATCAGGACAGGTCATGGCAGGTGCAGGGATTTTCTCTACATGTGGAACTTTGTACCATCTCCAGAATGTGATTGTGGAGCCCCTCGGCAGACTATTCCCCACATTGTAAGCTAGTGTCAACTACTGGCTTATCCAGGTAGATTGGAAGACTTCCTATCGCCAACAGCGGAAGGACTACATTGGGTTTAAAAGTTGAACATTCAGATATAACACATAAAACTAATGCCTGAAGTGACTGTTTTTTGTTATTGTGTATATATTTTATGTTATGTATATAATGTTTTTGCCATACACCAATAAGTGTAATACAACATTCGGTGTGGATATTTTTCAAAACGCAAACAATTCCTGAGGATATTCAACCAAAAAACACATTTTAAAAAAATTACAGTAGAACCCCGTTTATCCGGTTGAGCGAAGTTCGGTTAAGCGGGGTTCTACTGTATGTAAATAAGTTAATTTGGCTAGGAGTTGATTCAAAAAGAAAACTAGTGAGTAGTCCAGTTACAAACATGGCCACCTCCATTTCTTAAAATTTTTCAGGAGAGGCAAAAAACTGTTTAATACATTTCCTACTAACCTTTTGAGTTAATTTTTTGAATGCAGATTCTCAGCAATATCAGAAACATATTTACATAAATATTTTTATATGATATTCCATAGTTAAGTAGAAAATCACTGTTGAAATATGGAGTTGGCCAAGTTTGTAAGTAACCAATGGAGCTGGCCACCTTTGTAACTGAACTCCACGCCTAATGTACTGATTTAACATAGTAAAATGGTCAGTGATTCTAAAATTTATGACAGATGCATTCAACAAACATGTAATATGTAAAATTGTCAATTTTAATGAAGAAAATGCGATTATTTTATAAGTGAGACAAATATAAGAAAGTTGATCTTTCATACATTTTATGATAGTTTTCAGTTTTTTTGAAACTTCACAAATCACTTCAACAACTTCAAAATCACCCTCAGTATTCTGAATGAGACATTCACAACAATCAGCCTCTGCAGGTACCTCTGGCTTGGTGTCATTTTCGTCAATAATCTTTTGAAACCATTTCAGTTTCTCATGTTTGTTCCACTCCTCTTCATAGTGTTTCTGAAGCAATTTTCTCACATCTTGTATCTTCAATGGCTTTACTCTGATGCCAGGAACTAGTCCTGTAGGATTTATATCTTTCGGTCGTTTACCTTTTACCTTTACCGTTTATCTTTTTTTCGTAACTGACAAAGACTGCGCAATCTCAAAATTATGATTGAGTTCCCCACTAACAGTAATCGAGTTTGACATCCTTGTTAGCACAAGTCTTTTAATTTGTGAAATTTTAAAGTGAAGTGCTCCAGAATCTTTCACACACGTTTTAGCTTCAGCTTTCCAATCAAGATTATTCCAGTGGGTTTTCAGGAGCTTTACCATTCCATGTTTCCTAAAAACATCGTGGCAGTCTTGTAGTTGAACAATTGTACCCACTTTCTTTAAATCTCTTACAATTGTTCCAAAAACTCTATCGCTCGGCATGTAAGAATGGCCAGTGATATTTTTCTCCGTATCACAAAGTAGCCTTTTGATGTATAATTACCTAATTCCTTTTACGGTACAATAAAACTATTAACAACAGATAAAAATTTCTAGTACAGCAATCGTTCATATCACACAATATCAACAACCACTGTTTACTTCCAGTTCCCACAAAAATCTGTGCCAGTCACGTGATTAAATTGAAACTTATGATTGGTCGACGTGGAATTGGTCGATTTTGTTACCAGTGCCTTAAGGAGTTGGACGTTTATGTAACTTAGGTTGATTTTATAATGCTAAATTAACACTGTTATGGCCGATTTTGGTACGAAATAATCTCGTAATGAGATTCCCCATATTCTTTACTGTATGAATCGGCAATAACCCCGATTTTTTAAAAAATGGAGTTGGCCATGTTTGTAACTAGGCTACTCTAGTAAAGAAACAAGCGATTTTCGTACTTTTTATCGCAACTGCATTTAGGATGAAAAAGATTTTAGAAATTCGTATTTATTTTGATACAGCTATTCAAGACTCACGCCGAACCCGTGGTGTAGGAGTAGCATGCCTACCTCTCTTCTGGAGGCCCCGGGTTCGAATCCAGGCCAGGCCAGGAATTTTTCTCCACACCTGACGGCAGGTTCGAGGTCCACTCAGCCTACGTGATTAGAATTGAGGAGCTATCTGACGGTGAGATGGCGGCCCCGGTCTCGAAAGCCCAGAATAACGGCCGAGAGGATGCGTCGTGCTGACCACACGACCCTTCGTAATCTGCAGGTCTTCGGGCTGAGCAGCGGTCACTGGACATGCCAAGGCCTTTTTCAAGAGCGTTAAGTTCCGTGGGGTTTGGTTTCCAAGACTCACTATTTATAACCTTTTCGGGCCCTTTATCCCTTTAACTTTCGGTACAATTGAGGAAATGACTTAATTATTAACGTTTTTCGTAGTATTTGGACCCCTATTTTGTCTAAGGAATATTTTCAACATTAAAATTGGGAATTAATATGAACATCCCTATTCACAGAAGCCAGCAATAATAAATTAAGGAATCACTTCGGATGCATCCGAGTAGAATTACGAAAATATTATCGGTCTTAACGACATTTTTCGGGGCTCTTTGAAGTCACAGCGCACACCTAGCTACTAAAGAAGAATTCAGTATTCACTAAAAGAACCTGTCATTAAAGAATTCATATAAATATGTACAGTAACTACTTGCAAACAAGTGGTTTAATTCAATAGGTCTGATGGAAAATTCAGTCATTACCAAATATCATTCTTGGGTATATTATTTCCTTGTGTTTATTAGAATATTCCACCAACCACCGGCTGCTCGCGGCTATCAAAGCATATCAAAGAGACTGTTTACAGGAACTTTTAAGTACTCTAAATAACTTGTGTTTCATTTTGTCAATTCGTTTCTGGAATTCATTTAAAGTTCAAAGGGTGGAAGTAATTACAGCAGTCGCAATGAACTCTACCTTGCAGTGGTCAGAAAAGAGATTTAAATCAATTTTCATTGCAAATTCCATTCCAACTACCATAAAAGAAAAGCATTTTTTCTCCCAGTTCACAAAATGTTTTCTTTTTCAAGGAAAAAATAGAACGTTTGGAATTAAATATTTGTACGCTCCTCAATTACGGTGGTTCGTTAATTAGTTGGGTTTAAAGAACGTTTATGCCTTCCATTATAACATCCACAAAACATACAGAGGATGACCCTCACTGAAATTTGGACTTGTGGACGGAATGTATTTTGTTAATAATCCACACGGAGCCATCAAACACCAGTTTTCTGCTATTTGAAGTTCTACAAGTCTTCAGAAACTTTGAAGATTAATCATTTTACCTCAAGTGTACATGTACTGTACATTATGACAATCAGGCTATGAATTTTAATTGACATTTAGCAGATGGTCTTTACGCACTTTTGGTTTTCTGGATTCAGAGTTCTTGTGCTCTAAATGTTTAATTACTATGGAAGGGGACGAAGAATGTCCCTAAATTTACGGGCACAAAAAATTACAAATAGACTAAATAGTTTTAGTTAACATAATTTCTTATAAGAAGACAAGGGGAAAAATATGAAAAATGTATTTCTAAATTGCAGAACCAAAATAAACTAAGAGAAGTAACAACTGATTAATATTTGTATATAAATCTATTTTTCCAGGCTTTGAGCACATAAGTCAGCTGCAAAGAAGCAAAATCATTGAACATGTTAATACATTATCACGCTGAGATTTTATAGTTAAACTTTATACAAACAATCATGGTAGAAGTATCTCGAAACACTGTGTCACAAAGTGAATGAAGTAACAATTGTTTGTCAGATTGTGTAATAATAACACCCAGGAACCCAGAAAACATCATCATCAAAAGAGTTATATAAACATTACGGAGCAGTAAGAGCAACATTAGATGCAGTACAGAAATCAAGGAAGATATGGTGATGCAACAAATAACAACAGAAGTTTTTCAAAACAAAACAGACAAAATCAAGAAACTCGCACACAAGCAAACCAGACCACAAACCAAGATCAACAAACGGACAATGGGAAGGGTGAATTCAGATAAAGACAGTTAGGATCCAAGAGAGTTAGGAAATACTGGGCTGACAGATAATTGAAAACCCTTTTTTATACAGTTGACTAAAGTGGTCAAATGAATGCCATAAAAGTGCATAAATAAATCAATAATAATAATAATAATAATAATAACAATAATAACTAGAGAGCACGTGCTACTCCGCAGCATTCGTAATAAATTAGGTCAGATAGCTCATCTGTATATGCCTGACGTAGTCACTTTGTTCTTCTTGCCCTTTTCAATGGCTTTATGAATATTTAATAAGAAGTGCGTTATGGTATGCCGCAGTTCGTAGTAAAAAAAATCATCCATTCTGACGTCGTAATACCGTCTGTTTGGTAAAAATTTATCCAAATATTCGCTTTCTTTATCCTGAAGTTCTTGATGTAAAGCTTGTCATTGTGTTGTAGATGGCAATGGTAATTTTAATCGCAGTGTTATATGGAAATCATATGTTAGCATTTTCTGACAGGCAGAGGACGTTTATAAGATACATGGCCTTCACTATTCATGGTCTAGCTAGGTTATTCTTCGATAGGTGTTCCCAGATAATGTCTAAAGCGTATGTCTTGATGGCGTCTGTTTTGTACGTAGACTCTTTGTTCTTAGCAGCGTGTACGTTATTAGGAACGCTCTGCCATCTGTTGAATATATTTGGAGGCTGGAAAAGGTTAGAGAATCAAAGAGTATCTAGCAGGGAATAGTATTCTTCCACGATCACAGGAGTGTTTACTCTTTGGCTTGACAGGTAGTAATCAAAGATGCCCGCATGCAATGACAATATACTAAGGATGAAAATCACATCACGGTGTAGCAGAATATTAATGAAAGTGTTAGTGGCTTAGCAACTTGCCACAGTAAGTACAGCAAGTATAGCGGTTTAGGGTAAGCCTTCGCCTGCAATTATTGCAGTGATTATGTAATGACTTGATTTTATGATTACTTAAAGTTGGTTGAACTTAGAGACTATCAATGTCTGATGATTCACAGGCAGGTAATTCCGGAGAGATTAAAACAAAAAGGAAGCAAATTAGTCCAGTAGAATGGACGGACGGATTTGCCAAAGCCGTTTTTATTAAACTCTTTTAATATGCAGGTAATAATAACAGTGCCTTGATAATTATTATTATTATGAATACTTAGACGTCAACCGTGTAATAATAGACATATGTATCCTATTTTATAAAAGGGGAGTTGGCCATTAGGTATAAAGATGAGTAGAAAATTACTTACTCCTTTAGGAATCAAAAGATATTTTGGGTTTAATTATTAAATTATGCACGTTTATTTCTTTTTAACAAAATGGAAAAGATGCTATACAGAACTTCTAAGAAATTACAGTCATTAGTCATATAGGCTACTCAACGTAAGGTTTTGGCTTAGCCGAGTTGGACGTGGTGGTACAACCGGGAGAAGAAGTGCAGTATTGGTCCCTGCGATCGCAAAAGTTTTGGAATTCTCGACTTTTCTACGGATTTTCAAAGTATGATTTAGTTCAACTCCGTTACGAGAAGGTGTAGGCCTATGTCATTTTTCACATACCGTACAGTACATTTCAAGACTGAGTCATTTCTTCTTTCACAAAAAAGCTAAGTTTAGTGGAACCCTCATAAACTCAGCCGCACAAAAACGTGTTTGAGGAGGGGTAGTGAACTCGCTGAACTTTGAGAATTTACTCACGAGAACGTAGATCATGCGGCATGTTATTTCGGCATTTAATTATAGTTTTATTGAGAAGCATTTCAGCTTTGGTAAAGAGAAACCTATGATGAATTTGTTGGGGGTTTCACTGGACGACCCGCACCAATTTTAGTTTATTTTTGCTATTTGTTTTACGTCGCACCGACACAGATAGGTCTTTGGCGACGTTGGGATAGGATAGGCCTAGGAAGTGGAAGGAAGCGGCCGTGGCCTTAATTAAGGTACAGCCCCGGTATTTACCTGGTGTGCAAATGGGAAACCACGGAAAACCATCTTCAGGGCTGTCGACAGTGGGGCTCGAACCCACTATCTCCCGATTAATGGATACTGGCCGCACTTAAGCGACTGCAGCTATCGAGCTCGGTACCAATTTTAGTTCTCTTGTCTTCTTCATTTAAACCAATAGAAAATATTAACTGTTTCTCTCCTAAGCTCTGAGTCGAAATTATTCTTAAATACTCTGATTTTTGAACAACGTGAATTTCTCCAGTTATTTTCATTTTCTGACAGTTTCCGGGCGCGATTTTTGTTTATACGAGTCACTACTAGTTCTCTTCGTACATTCTTACGTCGTTGGGGACGTGATTTTGAAGTAGAAAGGAAAGAAAGAGAAAGAAACAACAGTAGAAAACCATGGCTGGGTGGGCCAGAACCGACAGAGACAGGTTGTACTGAAAACCCGCATGACATTGTGTGGTATCATCACCCGTGAATACACCACCGTCATTAATTGAGGAGCTAGGATCATAACTGTGCGCCTGGGGACACGAGTACTGAGATTCAAGGCAAGGCACCCGTCCATAGATCATACATTTTGATGGTGAATGCTATGCGCCGCCTTCGATTATGTAATGAGTGCCACCACAGGTCCGTGGTCGACTACTGACGCGATATTTGGATTATTGAATCACACTATACCTTGTGACAGTCAGATGGGAGTGTTTGGCTCAGCCGAATACCAAATGAACGATGCATGCCAGCCTGTACAGAGCTTATAATGAAATTTGGTTGAGGTGGGGTAACTTGCAAAGTAACGTTACACGTTAGCAATGTCGCTATACTATCTGATACAAAGTATTCGGACATTGATTGCTGTGTACAAGCAATCTAGATCATACACATTTCAGTTATTGATTGGTCGGGTCGCAAAATTTAGCTTGATGTTTCCTGCCTTTATCGTTTGAGAAACCTCAGGAACTGCCTTTCCTAAATGAAATGAAATGAAATGGCGTATGGCTTTTAGTGCCGGGAGTGTCCGAGGACAAGTTCGGCTCGCCAGATGCAGGTCTTTTTGATTTGACTCCCGTAGGCGACCTGCGCGTCGTGATGAGGATGAAATGATGATGAAGACGACACATACACCCAGCCCCCGTGCCAGCGAAATTAACCAATTAAGGTTAAAATTCCTGACCCTGCCGGGAATCGAATCCGGGACCGCTAACCATTTAGCCATGGAGCCGGACTGCCTTTCCTCCTTTATGCAGAACTTACAGGATATTATGTTTACATAACGACAAGAAGATAATGGATTTCTCTTTCACAGTAGTACTCACAACTGCCATAGATGAATTTTAACACAGTTGTGGATTATTACCTTGAAGCTGATCGAACAGACCATGCTAAAATTTCTTTACAGCTGAACTTGGTAGATCGCACCACCAATTTTTTTCAAATCTCATCGCTGTGTTATCTCACCTCATCTAATATTCTTCTCTTTAGCGTGAACATTTTATGGTGGTATTGAGACGTTAATCATATCGTCTGATGGAGAGGCAGCTTCTGCATTAACTCTCAATTGCCTGGTTTTAGTAAAATGATCATTTAATAATGTTAGTCGGTACAGTCTCGGTTATTTTACATACACGCTTTTTGTCGTAATATAACAATTTGGAAGAAAACGAAAAATTATTCACAGGCACAAATAAAGAACTGCCTGGAGTTGCACTTCATGGATAGAAAATACAAGAGTTTCAAAGGGTGATTTTCACGACAAATGGACTAGATTGTTTATCACGAAATACAGGGGTGATGGTGCAGACATTGCGGATGGTGCAGGCTCTTGGTAGTATATAACATGTTCACAGGTAAGAAGACAGTTGCCCAAATAAATAACTAAATAACTAAATAACTAAATAACTAAATAAATAAATAAATAAATAAATAAATAAATAACTAAATAACTAAATAACTAAATAAATAAATAAATAAATAAATAAATAAATAAATAAATAAATAAATAAATAAATAAACCACTTTATTGATCCTTGTGCATGTCACATCGAAGTTATGTTTTAATCCTAGATGAAACGAGCTGGTAAATTAACTATATCGAGGAATACTTTTTATTATTATTAGCATCACCATTCGAAGTTCTAAGATATCATTAGCTGTATTTTAACTATTTCCCATGGTTTATTTATATTCATTCAACAGTAACAATGGATCATCTAAAGGTACAACATCTTAACATCAGTACTGGAGCTAATTGTTAGAAGCAATGAAAAATTAGCATTTTGAAAAATTACGCTGGCCTATGTAAAGGATTTCTAGTTCAAAAATATGCCATGGTAAATGTTCTTATCTCGGATTTCTAACAGGTCGTCCTCAAGTGCATTAAAAGTTCCAATGCTTCTCGAAAGTATGGCATAAATGAAATTGAAATTTATGGCTTCCGTTATATTTATTTTATTTTTATTTTTATTTTTTGTAAAATGCAACGGGAATTTAAAATTCTAATCGTAGTGTACTTAACATGCATAAAGTTTGAAAATAATGGTGTGAACTGCCTTGTACTGATATTACAAAACAAATGGTTGGCAGACTATCGGACGAAAATATCTTTACATCAGTTTGTTGCCAGACAGAATTTGCTGTCTAGGGGTGAAAGTTGGATGGACTCAGAATAATTTTTCGTAAGTTAGAAGTAACAGACATGAACAGTGAGATAGTGGTAACTGATACGTTTGTACTCCAAATGAGGAGATGAAGGCTAAGTTTTGATGAAGCTGCACGTATCAACAGGCTTTGGCCGATGGGGTCATGTGGGGCGAATATAGGGGGATGGGCTGCCTAGCAAAATAATGGATCAAGCCTAGAAAGATAAAAGAAGGAAATGAAGCTGGCTAGACTCAGCTTATGATTTTTATAGAGTGTGCTGAACTAAACGATGGGTACATTATGTTATGCTTAGTTTCAATATATATATTTGAAGATATAATTTTTTCGAAATTATTTTGAAAAATCTCTTGTTAATTTGAAATGAGATGAAGTCCCTTCATTTATCGCTCAATCACGCTTCAACTGCTGGATCAATTGAGCTGAAATTTGCCATGGATGTATATTAGATGTTCCTTTCAAGTACAAATATATTCCTTTTTTTTTTTTCAATAATTAAACTTTTCTGAATGGCGGCCATTAATATGTAGGTATTTACTGAACTTGCCCATGTGCTCTCAACTAAAACCATTAATATTTGGTATAATGGTCGATCGTAGGACATATGTTCATGGGAAAATTTTGTGTTATATAGGGCTTACTGTCCACACCTCTAGTACTCCCCACACATTTGAACACGTCCTGTATTCGTGTTATAAATGTTTGTGTATTTTTCAATTTATATTCATTGTTGTAAATACTGCATAATTCTTTACGATTCAGCACTATGCTGTTACTGGTTTTGAATAAATAATTTTTTTTTTTGCTAGGGGCTTTACGTCGCGCCGACACAGATAGGTCTTATGGCGACGATGGGATAGGAAAGACCTAGGAGTTGGAAGGAAGCGGCCGTGGCCTTCATTAAGGTATAGCCCCAGCATTTTCCTGGTGTGAAAATGGGAAACCACGGAAAACCATTTTCAGGGCTGCCGATAGTGGGATTCGAACCTACTATCTCCCGGATGCAAGCTCACAGCCGCGCGCCTCTACGCGCACGGCCAACTCGCCCGGTAATAAATAAATTTAAGAATTATTAATTATTAATAATTAAAGAATTTCCCTCTGGGAAAAAGAAATGTTCATAACTATGTTTTTCAACAAATGAAACTCAAATTGTTAACGGCTCATTTATTTGCATCTAACGAACCGTTTTCGAGAGTCATCTGTATGGCATTTGGAGTCAACAAGTGCATCGATTCAGTGCATCGAAAGGAGGAAACTCATTCAGGCCTATGTAAGTCTCACGAATGAAATAATCAATTCTCCAGAGTAGGGCCTCTCAGGGTGCAAGCACCGGTGCATTGCACTGTGCACGGTGCAAAAGACGACTTCGCTTGTTTGACTAGAGTGCAGATCCCCACTCCTCGATTTGGAGCAATAGCGCTGTCTCTCTCTCTCTTTCCCCACGCCTATCTCGCTCGTTCCGCCTGTCTCCCTCTTCTTCACTTGCTCCGTAGTGCTCCAAATCCTAGCCGAGTTGAGCCGAGCTTAGCCGAGTAGCCCAGAGACGAAGCGTTGGTACGAGCCGAGCCGAGTGGGACCGATGCACTGTGCACAGCAACTCCGCGCCCCAGTTTGCACGCGTGAGATTTTGGGCGTTTGAGAGGCCCTGCTCTAGCGTATGATGAGATGAAGCCTTTTTGATATAAGAGCCTTCTCTATGTCTCTCAGTCAAGGCCTGTCATCACGGTTGCTAGGTAATATCACGTCGCATTTTTTTGTACCGCTAATTTCAGACGACTCCTAGCCATAAGTTTTATTTATGTAAAAATTAAAAAGAGTTCGCCAGCACTCAAACTGTTTATCAGCGCAAAGGCACATTTACAAAACGCACAAATCTCAATGATCAACAGATGCTTTTGATAAATCATCTACACCGCAATGTGTTTTAAACATCGATACATCAGTAGAGAAATCTTTTAAAATTAAAGTTGCACCAATGTGTCTTCATATTCATCGAGGTAATTCAGTTATTTACAGGTTCGGCCCCCATGGAGGTGAGCTCTATGTACCTTTATAACTACCTATCAGCCCTCCAGGAAATCTCAAATCTCTGGCAGTACTGGAAATCGACCGTGGGACTCCGAAGACGACTGTTAACTGCGCTAACATCTGCACTATGGAGGTGGACATATCGATGTTGAATTTCCTGTATTGTTAATACGATATTACAGTGCAATTTTATGATAACAGTATGCAAAATTCGTGTTTGAATGACGTGCTTTTTTAATCTTGATATTTTTTTCATAACCGTTTGAGATTTTGTAAGTCCTGCATCTGTTTGTGTGAAATCAGTTTCCAGTTTTTGTGATGATTGAAAAACATTGGGAGCATATCGATTCCCTGTTTTTTTTTCCACTTTCTAGAACAATCTACCCTGACGATAAATGTACATCCCCTGTCACCACAATTGGAGCCAACTCTTTGAAGCTTCGTCCCGACTACACGTTCAAATGAAGGATTCATGTCATGCTTACTGTTTATTTATAGCATATAATTTACCACAGAACTTGCCGTCCACAGAGGAATGTCAGTCATTTAAAGAAGAGTTAGATTACACTGTTCAGTTATATTTCATTGTCTCTATGACAATGCTTCCTATGGTTTAAATATATCAAGTCACTAGTATGTAACACTTACTCATTTAAAATTAGCATGTGAAACGTAATTGAAGACCTCCCCGTAATAAGGATATTACCAACAAATCGGTAATTTTTCAAGAGAAGGGGAAAATTATTTTTGGGGTTTATTTTTTGGTATACAACAGTTAAACCAGTTGCATATGCAGGTGTAAAAATGAGTTCATCTATTAAAAATGTTGTTATTGTTACAACTGAGGGTTTTAAAATAATTCGTGAACTGAAAGTGATACGATGGGAAATAATTTGGAAGTGGAGACTACTGGCAAAAATGAGTGCAGTTAGACTAGTCGAAAGAGTGAGTGAATGGGTGGCTATATTTCTAGAAAATAGAACTCAGAGAATTAGAGTAGGCGAAGCTTTATCTGACCTAATTAAGAGAGGAATTCCTCAAGGCAGTATTACTGGACCTTTATGTTTTCTTATACACTGACTGACAGAGCAAATGCAACACCAAGAAGGAGTGGTCAGAACTTTATGCCAATTGCAGGGTAAACTGACGTCACTGAGGTATGCTCATGATGTGAAATGCGCCGCTGTGCTGCGCACGTAGCGAACGATAAATGGGACACGGCGTTGGCGAATGGCCCACTTCGTACCGTGATTTCTCAGCCGACAGTCATTGTAGAACGTGTTGTCGTGTGCCACAGGACACGTGTACAGCTAAGAATGCCAGGTCGCCGTCAACGGAGGCATTTCCAGCAGACAGACGACTTTACGAGGGGTATGGTGATCGGGCTGAGAAGGGCAGGTTGGTCGCTTCGTCAAATCACAGCCGATACCCATAGGGATGTGTCCACGGTGCAGCGCCTGTGGCGAAGATGGTTGGCGCAGGGACATGTGGCACGTGCGAGGGGTCCAGGCGCAGCCCGAGTGACGTCAGCACGCGAGGATCGGCGCATCCGCCGCCAAGCGGTGGCAGCCCCGCACGCCACGTCAACCGCCATTCTTCAGCATGTGCAAGACACCCTGGCTGTTCCAATATCGACCAGAACAATTTCCCGTCGATTGGTTGAAGGAGGCCTGCACTCCCGGCGTCCGCTCAGAAGACTACCATTGACTCCACAGCATAGACGTGCACGCCTGGCATGGTGCCGGGCTAGAGCGACTTGGATGAGGGAATGGCGGAACGTCGTGTTCTCCGATGAGTCACGCTTCTGTTCTGTCAGTGATAGTCACCGCAGACGAGTGTGGCGTCGGCGTGGAGAAAGGTCAAATCCGGCAGTAACTGTGGAGCGCCCTACCGCTAGACAACGCGGCATCATGGTTTGGGGCGCTATTGCGTATGATTCCACGTCACCTCTAGTGCGTATTCAAGGCACGTTAAATGCCCACCGCTACGTGCAGCATGTGCTGCGGCCGGTGGCACTCCCGTACCTTCAGGGGCTGCCCAATGCTCTGTTTCAGTAGGATAATGCCCGCCCACACACTGCTCGCATCTCCCAACAGGCTCTACGAGGTGTACAGATGCTTCCGTGGCCAGCGTACTCTCCGGATCTCTCACCAATCGAACACGTGTGGGATCTCATTGGACGCCGTTTGCAAACTCTGCCCCAGCCTCGTACGGACGACCAGCTGTGGCAAATGGTTGACAGAGAATGGAGAACCATCCCTCAGGACACCATCCGCACTCTTATTGACTCTGTACCTCGACGTGTTTCTGCGTGCATCGCCGCTCGCGGTGGTCCTACATCCTACTGAGTCGATGCCGTGCGCATTGTGTAACCTGCATATCGGTTTGAAAGAAACATCAATTATTCGTCCGTGCCGTCTCTGTTTTTTCCCCAACTTTCACCCCTTTCGAACCACTCCTTCTTGGTGTTGCATTTGCTCTGTCAGTTAGTGTATATTAACTAGCTGATGCATCCGTGCTTCACTACGGGATTCTCAAAAAGACTTACTTCGTGGTTTTCCTAACTGAAGTCAACATAGGCCATTACAAAAACTTCAGTAGGAATGTAGCGATTAAAAGCAATGTTATCATATAAAATAGTCGATCAAATTAAAAACGCACATTTTCTCAATTTCAACGAAAAGTACTACGGTGCCGATATAACAGTCCAAAGTTCCAGAGCTGGAATGACCAGACCGCAGACAGCCGTGAACACTCCTCTGCCATTATTCCATGAAATATGCACACTGCTCATTCCAATCAGTGCCTCATAGTATTGATTGAATAGCTGGAATACTGGAATTCACGCTGAGAAAATGGTAGTTTAGGGGAAGGCCTAAAATTTAATTCTCAAATATTTATGTTATTAGTGGTCGTATCGATAAATACTACATAACTAAAGTTATATAGTATTAAATTCCCGATCACTTATGTCTTATACATTGTTACCGTACGGCTATGATCAAAGAGATATTCATGAATTTGGATTTTTGTTACTTAGTCCATATCATCGCCGAGTAACAAGAAAATGGTTAAACGGTATTTAATGAAAATCGGTATGTAAAGTCGGAGAATAAGGAACTACAGTCTGCGCTATAAATAATTTAACAAATCACAGAGTCGAAAGAAAACTAAATATGAACGCCTACAATATAGAAAGCTCATAACATTGATCAACAATAACACTACATTGACCATTTTTTGTTGTGATGTGCTTTGTGTCTTGTGTTGCCACTCATCTGCGGTAGATAAGATTACTGCTGCGTACTGAGTATTTTTTAAAATTTGCTTTACGCCGCACCGACACGGATAGGTCTTATGGCGACGATGGGATAGGAAAGGGTCAGGAGTGTTAAGGAAGCGGCCTTGGCCTTAATTAATTTATGTACAGTGCCTGGTGTGAGAGTGGGAAACCACGGAATACCATCTTCCCCAACTTCAGCGCTGCCGACATTGGGGGTTCGAATACACTATCTCCCGGATGCAAGCTCACAGCTGTGCGTCCCTAACCACACGGCCAACTCGCCTGGTCGTACAGAGTGTAACAGCCTGCCTGAATATTGACGGGAAGTACGTAAAGTTCTGGTTCGTAAATTCTCTGATACTACACTGGTTCATCATAGCATTCGAGCTATCCATTCCCTATTCTGAGACACTGATTGGAATGAGCAGTGTGCGTATTTAGCGGAGTAATGGCACAGGAGTGTTCACGGCTGTCTGCGGTCTGGTCACCCCAGCTCTGAACTTTGGACTGGTAGATCGACACCGTTGTTCGTTAAAAGTGATAAAATGTGCGGTTTTGCATTTGAATAATTTATATAATAACATTGCTTTTAATCGCTACATTCCTACTGATGTTTTTGTAATGACCTATGTTGACTTCCGTTAGGAAAGCCACAAAATCAGCCTTTCTGAGAATGACGTAGCGAAGCACGGGTACATCAACTAGTAATAAATAAGTTACAAGATTGTGAGCAACTGCAAAATGACCTCGATAATGTTGTGAGATGGACAGCAGGCAATGGTATGATACACGGGGTTAAAAATCAGGTTGTGAGTTTCACAAATAGGAAAAGTCCTCTAAGATTTAATTTCTGCGTTGATGGGGTGAAGGTTCCATTTAGGGAATCATTGTAAGTACCTAGGAGTTAATATAAGGAAAGGTCTTCATTGAGGTAATCACATAAATGGGATTGTAAATAAAGGGTACATGGTTATGAGGGTGTTTAGGGGTTATAGTAAGGATGTATAAGAGAGGGAATATAAGTCTCTGGTAAGACCCCAACTAGAGTAAGGTACGAGTGTATGGGGCACTCATCAGGATTACTTGATTCAAGAACTGGAAGCAGTGCAAAGAAAAGCAGTTCGATTTGTTCTGGGTGATTTCCGACAAAAGACTAGCGTTACAAAAATGTTGCAAAGTTTGGGCTGGGAGGACTTAGGAGAGAGGACGAGCTGCTCGGCTAAGTGGTAAGCTCCGAGCTGTCAGTAAAGAGATGGCGTGGAATGACATCGGTAGGCGAATACGTTTGAGTGGTGTCTTCAAATGTAGGAAAGATTACAATATGAAGATAAATTTAGACAAATTGGGACAAATATTCGGTTATGGGATTGAGAGTTCTCCGGGATCCCCTCGTCGGAAAAATGTCAGAGCCGAAAAGTCACGCATCAATCTCGCTTTTAAAGGAAAGAGATTTGATGATATTCCTGACATCCAACGAAACGTGACGAGGCTTTTGAACACCATCCCAAAGGAAGCCTTCTTGAAAAGTTTCCAGGGCATGTACCGCCGATCTCAGCAGTGCATAGTTATGGGAGGGGACTACTTCGAAGGACAGTAAGGTCACTGCCGTGCATTGTTCTATGCTGATAGTACAGGACTATTCACCGAACTTTATTGTCTATTTGCTATTTGCACCGACACAGATAGGTCTGATGACGATGATGATGATGATGATGATGATGATGCTTGTTGTTTAAAGGGGCCTAACATCGAGGTCATCGGCCCCTAATGGTACGAAATGAGACGAACTGGAACGACAAATTAAAAGCCCAAATTTCTCCACTGACCAGAATTCAAAACATGAGGACGAAGAATGAATGGAGATGAATTTAAAACAATCAGTGGATGCCACCCGCAATACCTTACATTCATAGAAACTGACGGAAAAACAATAGGATTACTGACCAAGGGACAGCTGCTAGAGCATAATACTGAATCGAGAGAGATAGGTCTTATGGCGAACTTTATTGTCACAGGTTGTATTAGTGTAATAATAGAAAAAAAAAGTAACAACGAAAATGTCAAGAAAATACTTCAAAATCTAAAAGTGATTTCGTCTATGGTCTTTATTTAAATGAGTGATTACACCTGGAGATTAATGAACACAAGCACCGTTCACCATCTTGACTGATGTTCCATCCTTACACCACTGAGGACAAAATTCTGCTGGCTGTGTAGCAGCTTAAATTTCAAGTATAAGACACGAGATGACAACAGTATAAAGGCGTGATTATAGGCTACACCCTATTTCTAAAGAAACCTCACTTTTCAAAAAAGTGTTGGTAACATCCTTATTCTGGGGAGATCTTCTAATTGAAAAAATGAAATGAACATGCTAATGCTATCTTACAATTAAAATTACACCTTCGATGTAACAAATATCAATTGTACATAACCATAACAGGGGTCATGAAATTTCCTTTATATGTAACACAAATAGAGACGTCCGACCACACTTGCCGATGATAACATGGATTTGGAAGACAAAACAAATATTGATTTTCATTTATTCCCGGCTTTCCAGATCTATTCTTTAAAAAAACACGTTCTTTCTGAAGTTGAGTCCATCAGATTTATTTCTGCAGGAACGATATTTTTGTCTAGATTTAGCTCAGTCATCGTCGCATAAAAAAGCGTCCCTATTTAGATTGTGAAGAATAATATTACGACGCATCCAATTTTTATATCTACGAGGGGAGATCAAATAAAAACGGAATTGTATTTTTTATTTAAATTCATTTATTGAAAAACACAAGGCAATAACAATTTCTTTTTTTCACATAGTTTCCTGCTTTAGAAATGCATTTGTCCCACCGTATGTGCAGCTCTTTGATGCCTGGATCGTAAAAGGAACAGGGTCATGTCACCATGCAGTTGCGCACGAAGTTCTCTACATTCTCGTCATCTTCAAATCGCTGCCTTCGTAGAGTTTCTTTAAGCGGTCCGAACAAATGGCAATCACAGGTAGAAGTCTGGGCTGTATGGAGGATGATCAAGTGTAGTCCAGTGCATTTTCTGTAGCTTGGAGACAGAGCTGCAGTATGTGGCCGCGCATTGTCGAATCGGTTGGTCTCGCCTTTTGCGGCGATATGCATCCCTCGCCTTGTTCAACAGCTCGCAGTAGTAAGCAGCATTGATTGCGCGTCGCTCATGCAAAAAAACTATCAGCAAAATGCCTCGCCAATCGAAAAAAAACCAACGATTGCAAGAACCTTGCCAGCTGACAGTCGAGTCTTGGCTTTCACTGGTGCTGCCTCCCCATTCCTCCGCCACTCCTTCTACACACGCGTCCTTGACAATGTTTGATCACCGAACTGTGCAGTCGATCTCTGGCAAATTTCCGCCACTGTAACTCCTTCACGAGTGTTGTGCAGTTGCTCCGACATCGTGAGCGTTAGTGACGAAACGGCGGGAAATGTCCAACAGCACGCTCTCCCCACTCCGAACGGTCCCGCCTAAGCATAGCAGAAGCGCGGAGCCAGTCCTACCAACTATTGATGATCAGGAACAAAAATCCCGTTTATATTTGATCGACCTTTGTAACTTCTGAGGTTAGATGAAGAAAGTTAAAACTACGTAGGCCATCCATAAATTAAGTTTCTCTATTTCTTTTCTTGTAATGTAAATGTATTTAGCCAAGAAATATAAGCATCCGCGACAGCTGATGTATGACCTACCAATCACATACCAGCCGAACAAATCCCGCCTGGTGTCAGTAGCGTAGCAGTAGTGGCTCGAAATGGCGGCTTGTTTTCCTTCACCCGCCGCCTGCGAAGTTTGGTCTGTGATAAAGTTTCTACGGAAATTGTGATGGATCATTCAAAACAAGAGGTGCGGAATGCTCGGAACAGCTGTTGTACTGATCCATGGCAATGCTCGCCTACATACGACTCGGCGATCAGCTACTGTTCTGCAGGAGTTCGGCTGGGAGGTGTTTGATAATCCACCGTACAGTCCTGATCTTGATCCCAGTGATTTTTTCTTTTCTTCCACTTCGAATTCCTGTCAGCATTTTAACACGAATGAAGAGTTGAAGACGAGTGCCACACGGTAGTACCATTCCCAAGCGGCAGACTTCTACGACACCGGCGTACAAAATTTGATCCCACGATATGACAAGTGCCTCAATTATGGTGGTGATTATGTCGAAAAATAGCTCCAACGTTGCTGTATCGGGTGCCAATAAAGTTTTTCACGTAACAATGGTCTTTAAAAATAATATTAATTTCCGGGTGGTCCTCATGCTTCATAAACATAACAGTATTCTACGAAATCAATTCTAACCTATAGGCACCTCCACTCCCACCTTCCCTGAAAGATGAATGAGCGCATGGTATTGTGTGTTTAATATTTTTTAAGACTTAATTTTAATATTATCACTATGTAGTCTTATTCAGTACTATTCAAATATTTTGGTTGGCTTACCCCCAAAAAATCCAACTGTTTTGCCATGACGAATATAAGACCAAGTGTGAGGACTCAGCCATTTATAGCATGGTAGTTCGTGGTCCAGCCACTGCAACCACTCCAAGCGATTATATCCAACACGTGCTCCAGTAGTTCCGATAAGCCTGGTATAGAAAAGTGCAGGAGATGTTACTGTTGGAGATATTTGAGTGAATAAGTTGTATTTTCTTTGTTTTAAGTTCCTAACCTCACTTCATTGTGTGTTCTGTACTTCAAGCATATATCTTAAAAAGCTTGATTAATTTAATAGTTCAGCATGCCATACTGTTTTGTGCTTCGCATTAAGTCAAGCTGTGGTAGAGTAGTTAGTTTATGCTATTTTTTCACCACCGAATTTTTTAAAAAATGGGCCAGAGCTATTGCAGGGAGGGATACTGAGTTAACGCGTAATAGTAGAGTTTGTCATGATCATTTCTCTGACAATTTGATCCTTCAGCAGCTGGCTGTCGTCTTCAACATGTTATGAATAGACTTGTGTATCATTTCTGAAGGATCGATTTTTCTTCAGAACAGGAAATCTGGCGAGATTTACAATCTCGAACGTCCACCAAATCTTCACTCAGGCCTTCGAGAGTCCAGTAACCGACAAATTGAGTTGGTAAGTGGATTAATACCTTTAAATAGTTCGTGGGTGTTTCTTTTAATATGCTGGGAGTTATGTGTTATTTATCTGTATATCTACACTCCGGTACCCTGTGCTTTTCGCAACATGTGATGAAGGCCGTAGCTCTCACTTCCACGTATAATTTTTCCATTGTACCCTTCCGTGGTATTTTAATTGTAATCCCTTATTGTTTTTAAAATCATAGTGTATACACATATCAGTTAGGGAGTAATTCGTTTCCTCTGATCGGTACTGTGGAGCTTGCCCACTCTAGCGCTGCCTGGCGAGGCGCGCTTGAACTCGAAGAGTCCTCACCACGGCCGACTTGATGCGTCGCTCTAGCTAGCTCCTTACCGGCCTTGACAATCGGGTCCAAGCACTGTAATCGGAGTAGTTACACAACTCGACACGTGGCGCTGGCGGCCGACCTATTTTCGGTAGAAATGCATACTTCTTTATGGAAAATATATTGACTTTGGTTGCCGATTTATCGTAATTTAGAGCTATGGAGAATATTACATGGGTTAATACTGTTAAAATGATTAATCTTGAAGGTTACTTTCGTTGATATTTGCCAAAATGACGTCGTGAAATGAAACTGGGGGGAGATGACTTAGTCCAGCTGACGTTCTGATATTGACTCTAGTTGCCGATGTATCTTAATTTAGGGAATAAAATAGTGTGTTACATTGACTAATATTGTTAAAATGATTAATCCTAAAGGCTACTTTCATTGATATGTGCCAAAACAACGTCGTGAAATGAAACTGCGGAGGATGGAGTAGTTCAACTGACGTTAATTAATTGTGAGGAATAATAGTAATCGTTTTTATTATCATGGCATTTAGATACATAGCAGAACTTACCACGATACTTTTGTCTTATGATGTTAATATTGAGATTAAGAGTCATTGTTCAATTAGAGTTTTAAAATTCTTCAAGCGCTGCTCTCAGGAAGAGGGCTGGACAAAACATAAAAGTCTTACTTTTTCCATATTCGTTGTATGCAGAACATAAATATTTTGACTCAAACATGTTTAAATGTTAATTTCAATATATATAGTTTCAGATTACATTCCATTCATACATTTCACTAGAATATTTTAAACCGGGCGAGTTGGCCGTGCGTGTAGAGGCGCGCGGCTGTGAGCTTGCATCCGGAAGATAGTAGGTTCGAATCCCACTATCGGCAGCCCTGAAGATGGTTTTCCGTGGTTTCCCATTTTCACACCAGGCAAATGCTGGGGCTGTACCTTAATTAAGGCCACGGCCGTTTCCTTCCAACTCCTAGGCCTTTCCTATCCCATCGTCGCCATAAGACCTATCTGTGTCGGTGCGACGTAAAGCCCGTAGCAAAAAAAAAAAAAGAATATTAAAAACCGGGCAAACTGGCCATGCTAAATTCAGAAAATAAATTTTACTTGAAATGCAGTAGGGTGGAACAAGTTGGCCGCGCGGCGTGGAGCTGTGAGCTTGCATCCGGGAGATAGTGGGTTCGAACCCCACTGTCGGCAGCTCTGGAGATGGTTTTCCGCGGTTTCCCATTTTCACATCAGGCTGTACCTCAATTAAGGCCACGGCCGATCCTTCCTATTCCACCGGCGGCATAAGACCTATCTGTGTCGGTGCGACGTAAAACAAATAGCGAAAGAAGAAGAATTTTAAATAAAAATTCGGTGAGAGAAAAGTATTTTGAGTAAATAAAATGTAAACTGTTCTCTGCTCGATGATGATGATGCTTGTTGTCTAAAGAGGCCTAACATCTAGGTCATCGGCCCTATTGCTCAGGTAACAACACTTCATACGCTGGCCTTACCGTCATAGCAGTAGTGATTCTTACTTGTCAATGTTTAAATGTTAAAGTTCAGATTATCTTGAACAAAAATGTGTTGTGTTGCTGTCATATGGCAAATACGACACCGCCTAAAGGACTATTCTATGAAAGAAAATTCATGGGTAAAATACCTTATTAGCGTGATTAGCGGCCACTCACGGAGGTCCGGGTTCGATTCCTGGCCCTGCCACGAAATTTCAAAAGTGGTACGAAGGCTGAAACGGGGTCCACTTAGCCTTGGGAGGTCAACTGTGTAGAGGGTGGTATCGATTCCCACCTCAGACATCCTCGAAGTGGTTTTCCATAGTTTCCCACTTCTCCTCGAAGCAAATGCCGGGATGGTAACTAACTTGAGGCCATGGCTGCTTCCTTCCCTCTTCCTTGGATACGCCTTCCAATCTTCCCATCCCCGGCACAAGGCCCCTGTTCAGCATAGAAGTTGCGGCCGCCTGGGCGAGGTACTGGTCATCCTTGCCAGTTGTATCCCCCGACCCGCAGTCTCACGCTCCAGGATACTACCCTTGAGGTGGTAGAGGTGGGATCCCTCACTGAGTCCGAGAGAAAAGCCAACGCTGGAGGGGTAAACAGAGTAAGAAAAGAGAAAGAAAGAACGAAGGTAAATACCCGACATAGAAACGGAAAACTAAGACGAGAGTGTTACCTGCTTTTAGCCACTCCGTAGTTTTGTCCTGGTCTACAGAGAATTCGTGAAATGATAGTGTCCCTTTGCTTTTTTTTCCTGTTCGGAATACAAAAAAGGCACACAGCAATATATATTCGAATATTTCCTAACACAGTTAAAGAAAAGCAAATCAACACACCATTAGAAAACGAATTAGCACATAAATTAAAATCCTTGTTCAGGACGAAGTTACAGCGAGAAATCACTTTGTTTTTGTTTCCATAAAATTTCTGCTCGAAGTACGAAAAGGTGCACAAGAATGTCTCAAATTCCAAGATTTGTAAACACAATTTAAAAAATATAATCAACACACTATACAATAAAAAATAAACTCACTAGCGCATAACTATCAGATTTCATTATCAAGCCAACAAGCACCTCATTGCGAACACATTGCCAACATTTACGACAGCAAAACCAAAAAATAAAACTGGAAATGCGGCAATTTGCGGTATACAGCTTCCTGTCAGTGGGTAGTAGGCCAGCGCTCCAGCGGCATTATGGTGAAACTTTCCAATTACAGCTTTATGCTGGGCTTCACAAGCGATTGTCAAGGCCGGTATAAGGAGCGCAGCGAGGTATCCAGTCGGCCGTGGTCCTCACACTCTTGTTCTGATATTCGTCATGGTTTTACCTTCATACCCTCGAAGTAAGAATATGTTGAGGCTATATCAAAAATAACAAATGATTGTTGCTTGACGCCAAATAATATTAGCTATAATCATCAACATCATCACCCGCAGATTTTCCCGTTTACTCAGGGTTGCTGCGCGTACTGAAGCATGAAGTAGTTGTGGTCGGGATTCAAGGTCGCATGCCCTTCCTGACACCAGGAGATTTTCAACTGAAAATCGTACCCCAGCAACATCGGGTATCAAACCACGATCACCGGATAATAGGAAAGCAGCTAAGCCGATACACCATCCTGTTCCTCAATAACAAGAATAATTGATTCAGCTATGAACAATGGCTGGAGAAGTGTTTCTAGCATTTTCAGTGCTTAGTGATTGCCAAACTATCTGACCATTAGAGTCTTCTGTTCCCTTCTCAGGCAACCCGACAAGTCTTCGCAAGGCAGATGGAGAAAACGTGGTTTTCCCGTGAGTAGAATTACGAGGTTTTCACTGCCCAGCAACGATAGGGTGTAACGAGCGTAGTCATAACTTGGAAGTGTTGCTTACTTTCTAATTCGCCTACGTATGACATACAATCCCAAGTGGACGGAAATCTCGTCAGAGTTCCCCATATCACGAACATATCATATCGTTAGTGTTCTTATTCTGGTGACTACTGAATCAAATTAGTATTGATAAAGGTTGCAGAATCTGTCGCGTCAGCGGGATTTGCGTACACACTTCTACTTGGTGCAAGAACGGCGTACGCTACCTTCAAACTGGTGTTGAATTTGACCAAGACCGGAATGGCTACGTGCAACATCAGCAAAGACTCGGATCCAGCAGCGCTGATGAGTCAGTGTAAGCTGCTGGTATGTGATGAGTCCAACATGACGCACAAGCGCGCTCTAGAGACTCTTGACCGCAAACTGCAGGTCCTGAGGGGGTAACAACCAGTTGATGGAAGGCGTAGTAGTTTTGTTGGCCGGGATTTCAGACAGACGCTGTCAGTCATACAGAAGATGCCCTTGGTGAGTTCAACGCCTGCTTCAGGAAGCGTGTCTTTAAATTACTGCCCGAAAAAACAATAGCACTCAGAAGAAATAATGGGATTACAATGTAACTTCGTACACGTACGCACCATCGGCGAGTATATAAATGGTTAGATTTTCAATTCTCTATGGGAGCTAGAAGGCCACCAGAGTGCATTCGTGTTGTTCGTGTTTAGTGGTGTTACCAGGCCGGGTAGGGTACCTATATAAAGGAGCGTGAACAGTGTCAGATGTTGAGAGATTACTGTGAAGGACACGGAGATGCCATGTAGTCGTGTGAAACAGCATTATCAGCATCTATGAAACCGGGCCAAATTTGGCCGGCTAGTCGATTTGTGCAATATCCAGATTTGTGGGGCATTCAGATGTGACAGCGGCCCGATAATGGACTGCATGGGAACGTGAGGGCACGCACATTCGTCGTCAACGTTCCGATCGTCCACGTCTGGCCACCACAAGGGAGGATCGCAGTATTGTGCACCAAACATATCTGCACCTGCGTCACCCCGCACCATTGGTCGGGGACTAGCAACAGCCGGGCTAGGGAATTACAGTTCCATGCGTAAGTACTATCCCGGCATTTGCCTGGAGGAGAAGTGGGAAACCACGGTAAACCACTTCGAGGATGGCCGAGGTGGGAATTGAACCCACCTCTACTCAAGGGGTGGGAGGTAATCACGCTAACCACTACACCACCGAGGCGGACAACATGAAGATCATGGAGCGGTTATCCGGGGAGAGCAATACCTTCCTCCCCATTGACACTATTACGGATAATGTCCAGGAGTTGTCCGAAAGCGTTCTATCCTTCAAACACCTTCTCAATGCGGGCGCACCAGCCATGTCGATGAGCAATTTGGATGTACCCACATTATGTAACGGCACCAGAATACTGGTCAAAGCCATCGGGCTCAATACATTTGAGGTCTTTATTTTGACAGGCTCTACCAAAGACTAAAGTGTTTCCATCCCTCACATCCCATTAATGCCATGAAACTTAGCATTCAACTTCAAGAGTTCGCAGTTCCCTGTTACTTTGGCCTTTCCGATGTCAATAAACAAGTCGCAAGGTAGTAGGACTGCATCTGGAGGACCAATGATTCAGTCACGGCCAACTTTACGCGGCATGCTCTCGAAAACCTTATTTCCTCAATGTTTTATCATATACGCCACAGCTACCTGCCATCTAACTGGTTGTGTGATCAGGCAATACTTGCTCCAAGAAATGAGAATGTGGACTCCATCAACATGAAAATCATGAAGTGGTTAGGTCGTAACTATTGTCTAGAAGATTGCGTTATGAGGTACATATAAACTTACGAACGACGAACGAGTATTTAAGCTATTAATAACCGTATCGTCAGCGTCCTAAGCGTTCGTTTTCCTGTGGCTTGATTCAGAATTAATTTCCACCGATCGGTTCCTTTAAGAGACAGCGTAATACTAAATGATTTTAATATTAACCGGAGCTATCAGCTCGAAACTCGCTTAATTTGTATTCGATCAGTCAGTTTTTACATGAAATAAATACAGCCTAGCATTCAGATTCATGTATTGGTATCCCAGGTAGATACAGAATATCATCAAGGAATAGCTGTCCTTAACCGAAGTGTGCCACAAGACAAAGCTCAATAATTAATTTATAGGTAAACAAGCATGTAGTAAGGTTTTACTTGTCCGGCCCCGTGGTGTACGGGGCAACGTTCGATTCCCGGCCGGGTCGGCGGTTTTTAATTGTAAGTGATAAATATCCCTAGCCTGGGGACTAGGTGTTTGTGCCGTCCTTAACGTTCCTTTCCTCACATCTAACACCTTACACTTCCACAATTACACTTAAACGCTGGTTCCTCTAATATGGTAAAAGTAGCGGCAAAAGATCTGCAGAGGTCGACGCCACGAATAAATATCATTATATATATAGAAAGCTTTATAAAAGCTGCCCTTAACCGAAGTGTACCACACAACAGAGCTCAATAATTAATAAAGCTTTTATAAAATAATTAATAAAGCTTTTATAAAACAAAAATGCAAAGGCAGCTACCCTACTGTAGAAAAGAAAAGATGATGATGTGCAATGTGTAGACTCTTGTAGATGAATTCATTACAAATCTTTTGAAAAATTAATGGTATATTTGGAATTGTTCTGTGAGCGCCAAACAACATTCCTGCGATTTATCAGCTCTTTACTTTGTATTATTCTTCCACATATTTTTGTTAATGTTATTTGCTTTACGTCCCACTAACTACTTTTTAAGGTCTTCGGGGACGCCGAGGTGCCGCAATTTAGTCCCGCAGGAGTTATTTTACGTGCCAGTAAATCTACCGACACGGGGCTGTCGTATTTGAGCACCTTCAAATACCACCGGACTGAGCCAGGATCGAACCTGCCAAGTTGGAGTTAGAAGGTCAGCGCCTTAACCGTCTGAGCCACTCAGCCCGGCCCACATATTTTAAGTAGGGTTCATAGAGCCTTTAATTTTCAACATTAAATTCTTTGTTTTGGTAGCTGTCTCTTTCAAATATTTCCCTTGTCGTAAGGGGTGACTAAAAGGGCCCGCAGGGACTATCAACTTTGGAACGTGGGCTGGGGAGCACGGAGCTCTTAGCTGAGTCCTAGCATTGCTTCCAATTATTGTTTTAGACTCCTCACTTTCATCTACCTTCTCCGACCTCCCTTGGTCAACTCTTGTTCCGACAAAGACGAGGCTTAGAGAGTCTGTAATTTTCAAGCTCTTCATGGTCCTTGTTTTTCTTTGATCTATATTTAAGTTTTCGAAGTTCCTCTGATTAGTGTTAACAGAGGACGGTTGCCCAGTTGTACTTCCTGGTAAATCTTAATCAATAATCACCACCACCACCTCTTTTAAATCCAACTGTTGGGTCGATTATTGAGCCACTGTTCAAATAAGTGGCCTAGGTAAAGAAACTGAAATATGTTCTCCATATAAATATTTAAAGGGTAATTTTTCTCTCTGAAGGACACTAACCTTAGCCGAAGAGCCTTGTACAGAATGCATGTTGCTCCATATCGTAACGATAAAAATATTACAGTGAAACATAAAAGCGGAATGGGAAAATAAATATTTAATAGCTTCATTGGTATTGTTTGTATTAGGACTTCCCTGTAACAAAACGCAAACGGTCTAGTTAACAGCTACTTCGTCTGTAGTGAAGTGAATTGAAGTGCCGTTAGCATGCCAAAGAGCGTCTATATCAGAGTGGCTTTAAAAACTTTATTTGGTAATCAAATGGCGGGATTATGCCCCTTGAGGACGTCATCATCAATGATTCATTACCCCTTGCGACATGGCGGCCATAAAACACTGATCGAAAGGCCTTCCCTTGCTCTCCCTCTTATCTTGATTAGGGAAAGGGCTAATTGAAGAGCGGAACATTCACTCACCGAGGAAGAGAGGATGAATTGCCGGGTAGGACAAGGGGCATCTCGTTAAAATTCCGAGTAGCTACATCCACCCTCACTTTAAGAGTCGAATGTTACAGGGCACCGATATCTCGAGAATGGCCTAACACAAATACTTCTGTCGTTCTGGGAATGACAAATGAGTACAGAATTGGTTTTGAAAATGTACTCAATTGTTCTAAAGTTTATTTTGGTGAAATCATCAGCTAACCATAACTAATACACTGACTGACAGAGCAAATGCAACACCAAGAAAGAGTGGTCAGAACTTTATGCTAATTGCAGGGTAGACTGACGTCACTGAGGTATGCTCATGATGTGAAATGCGCCGCTGTGCTGCGCACGTAGCGAACGATAAATGGGACACGGCGTTGGCGAATGGCCCACTTCGTACCGTGATTTCTCAGCCGACAGTCATTGTAGAACGTGTTGTCGTGTGCCACAGGACACGTGTATAGCTAAGAATGCCAGGCCGCCGTCAACGGAGGCATTTCCAGCAGACAGACGACTTTACGAGGGGTATGGTGATAGGGCTGAGAAGGGCAGGTTGGTCGCTTCGTCAAATCGCAGCCGATACCCATAGGGATGTGTCCACGGTGCAGCGCCTGTGGCGAAGATGGTTGGCGCAGGGACATGTGGCACGTGCGAGGGGTCCAGGCGCAGCCCGAGTGACGTCAGCACGCGAGGATCGGCGCATCCGCCGCCAAGCGGAGGCAGCCCCGCACGCCACGTCAACCGCCATTCTTCAGCATGTGCAAGACACCCTGGCTGTTCCAATATCGACCAGAACAATTTCCCGTCGATTGGTTGAAGGAGGCCTGCACGCCCGGCGTCCGCTCAGAAGACTACCATTGACTCCACAGCATAGACGTGCACGCCTCGCATGGTGCCGGGCTAGAGCGACTTGGATGAGGGAATGGCGGAACGTCGTGTTCTCCGATGAGTCATGCTTCTGTTCTGTCAGTGATAGTCACCGCAGACGAGTGTGGCGTCGGCGTGGAGAAAGGTCAAATCCGGCAGTAACTGTGGAGCGCCCTACCGCTAGACAACGCGGCATCATGGTTTGGGGTGCTATTGCGTATGATTCCACGTCACCTCTAGTGCGTATTCAAGGCACGTTAAATGCCCACCGCTACGTGCAGCATGTGCTGCGGCCGGTGGCACTCCCGTACCTTCAGGGGCTGCCCAATGCTCTGTTTCAGCAGGATAATGCCCGCCCACACACTGCTCGCATCTCCCAACAGGCTCTACGAGGTGTAGCTTCCGTGGCCAGCGTACTCTCCGGATCTCTCACCAATCGAACACGTGTGGGATCTCATTGGACGCCGTTTGCAAACTCTGCCCCAGCCTCGTACGGACGACCAACTGTGGCAAATGGTTGACAGAGAATGGAGAACCATCCCTCAGGACACCATCCGCACTCTTATTGACTCTGTACCTCGACGTGTTTCTGCGTGCATCGCCGCTCGCGGTGGTCCTACATCCTACTGAGTCGATGCCGTGCGCATTGTGTAACCTGCATATCGGTTTGAAATAAACATCAATCATTCGTCCGTGCCGTCTCTGTTTTTTCCCCAACTTTCATCCTTTTCGAAATACTCCTTCTTGGTGTTGCATTTGCTCTGTCAGTCAGTGTAATAATAATGTTTTAATGCAGCCACTGGCCATAAAACAAGAATACAATGATATATATATATATATATCCACACCTGTTTAGTTCAGGCGGAAATAACTATCACCATCAGGCTTTCACAAATTCACTAATTGAGCACTTTCTCTCGGAGTATTCCTGTATATGATATCACCCGCAGATTTGACGTACGGACTAAGATTGGAGTAATTTTGGCAGCGTATTTCAACCCCGAATGCTCTGCAATGGATGTTGTTGACAGTCTCGGCATAGCTTTGAACAAGATAAAAAAAAAGATGAGCGAATTACATTAGCAGGCGATCTAAACTGTGCCATAGATAAGCAAAAAGGGAAAACCGGACAAGTTATGGAGTTCCTACAATCACAAGGCCTAAAGCTGCTAAACCGACAATCCGACTGGACGTATGTCTGTCCAAACGGAGGGAGTACTATACATACTAAGGGATTCAAGATAGTTGGCCCGGCTAAACCAGTTTGCTCAGAAGAAGCCGTCGTGAGAAAACACATCCCGTTCAGCACAAAGATCATCTCAAATATAAGCGAGACTAAAGAAGAAATGAAAGACAACACACTCGGCAAGAAAATTGACATTGAGAAAATAAAGGTTGAGGCTACTCAAAAACAATATATCGAAAACTTGATAGAGAAGGAAAATTTAGATGAAGCAGCTCTCTCCCTAGAAAGACTCCTTAAGGCAGCGGTATTACCGCGATCTGAAAGGAAAGGAAAACCTTGGTTTGACAAAGAGCTAACCATAACTAGTGAAGCTGATCTATTCTCAGCCTCACTTAAGAGAAACTTGACGCTTCCAAGTTAGACCTGAAAGTGTTCGATGACATTATAATATGTTAGTTAGATTTCTGGGCTCAGTTTCGGAAGTTCAATGATGATGAAAATAATAATTGAGTCGTCCAGTTTCAAAACCCGTTATGTCCATTTTTTCTCAAAATGAGGTATCACCGCCATTGTGTCCGACTCGTTGGCTGAACGGTCAGCGTACTGGCCTTCGGTTCAGAGGGTCCCGGGTTCGATTCCCGGCCGGGTCGTGGATTTTAACCTTAATTGGTTAATTCCTACAGCACGGGGGCTGGGTGTATGTGTTGTCTTCATCATCATTTAATCCTCATCACGACGCGCAGGTCACCTACGGGTGTCAAATAGAAAGACCTGCACCTGGCGAGCCGAACCCGTCCTGGGATATCCCGGCACTGAAAGCCATACGACATTTCATTTCATACCGCCATTGTATGCAGCTCATTAAGAAACACAACCCAGTAATGTAATACGTGAGCAAAGGCCATTTAATCCACACATTTAAAGGCGACAAATAACGGAACTGCTGCAAAAGTCGTTATGTCGCAGAACCCTGTAAGAGGATCATACTTACACGAACAAAATCAGGCAACTGTGTGATAAGAAGTGAAGTAAACTATAACAGCGATTGTGGTTGAAGCAAGAAGCATATTGAACCATGGGAAACCAGTACCAGGAGAGGAAGGGGTTCCTCTTAAGAAAGAAAAGCTCAACGACCTGCACACATTACTGACCAAACATTACGGGAAAGAGTGGATAAGGAACGATGACCTCATGTTCTACAAGGCACTGTTTGACCAGCGGCAAAATTTAAACAGTGAAATGCCAGACTATGACATTGATGTGGGAGATAACGGATAACCTATAAAAGGTTTTGAGTGAAAGATGATTTCTTGATGTTATCATTAAATCAAAGAGCGGGGATTAGATATCAAAACATTATATCCTAACCTAAATTATTTCCATTCATGCTATAGTGTAATACTTTCAAACGTAGCTTCTAAAACACATTCACCATAAATCTGCACACTCTCTTCCATATACTGCTGCACATATCTTTTTTTGCCATTTTGCTTTACGTCGCACCGACACAGATATGTCTTATGGCGACGATAGGATGGGAAAGACCTCGGAATGGGAAGGAAGCGGCCGTGGCCTTAATTAAGGTACAGCCTGGTGTGAAAATGGGAAACGACGGAAAACCATTTTCAGGGCTGCCGACAGTGGGATTCGAACTCACTATCTCCCGATTACTGCACATACCTTTAATCTCTACAAAACTGCTGCAAAACTCGTTATATCCAAATGCTTTTTGCAAAAAAAATGGGTTCTATAAGTTAAATTTTGTGGATATTTTGAGGTAAGACGAAGATGAACGCTTACTGTATAATTACAAAATTTCAAACTCCTATCTTTGTTGCATATCTTTGTTGTTTTTTGCGCTTCCTGAAAAATTTGTTTGTCTGCACATAACGGGTTTTGCAACTGGACGACTCTAATATTCATAATGAAGACCAGTTCCAATATTTGATTGATGGAACCAGGTTCAAATTCCAAGCGACTTGTGGAGAGCTTCCCACCTTCGGGATCTAATCTTATAACAAAGCCATCAAACATCTAAAATCTAGATTCGGCCGTGATGAATTATTGATAGAATATCTTTCTTTCATTCTTTCTTTCTTCTTTAATCCCTTTCCCCTCCAGGGTTGATTTTTCCCTCGGACTCAGCGAGAGATTTCCCCTCAACCGTCTCAAGGGAAGTGTCTTGGAGCGTGAAAATTTGGGTCCGGGTAATGAAACTGGGAAGAAGGACCAGTACCTGGCCCAGGCGGGCTCAATTGCTATGCTCAACAGGGACAATGTGGGGGGATGGGAAAATCTGAAGTGATAGACAAGGAAGAGGGAAGGTAGCACCCCTGACCTCAAGTTAGGTACCATCCCGGCATTTACCTGCAGGAGAAGTGGGAAACCACAGAAAACCACTTCGAGGATGGGTAAGGTAGGAATCGAACCCCCTCTACTCAGTTGACCTCCCGAGGCTGAGTGGACCCCGTTCCGGCCCTCACACCATGTTCCAAATTTCGTGGCAGAGCCGGGAATCGAACCCGGGGCTCCGGGGATAGCAACTAATCACACTAACCACTACTCCATAGAGGTGGACTGATAGACATATACGTTCTCAAAACTAGTTCTGATGTTGACTCAGGCTAGAGATCAGGAATATAATGTGCCTTTTTGAGTACCCTTGTACAACAGGTTAGAAACGCAGTTCGCAGCCTTAGAAGTTTCCCCTGAAAATGAGCCACCATTTTATATCCTTCGGTTGAGTCGGCATTGACTGAAGTTCTTCCAACAGCATGAGAAATTGCGTACTTCCAACAGAGATGAAGTCGAGTAATTCACATCTTTAAAATCAAATCATTATCGGTATTCTTTGAGAATATTAGCCATACTAAATAAAATGGAAATTATTGTTTATTGATGTATAAAGGGGTCTGGCCCCGCCACCCAGGGGTACCAAGCCCACGTCTTACCGGCAATGCTGTGGCTCGACTCCCCGCCAGTTCAGGGATTTTTACCTTGTTCTGAGGGCTATCCGAGATCCAATTGGAACAACTGGGGAAGTATCTGACGGTCAGGTATAAAGCCTAGAACAACAGTCGGGAGGATTCGTCGAACTGACCTCGCAGTCTACACGCCTTTGCGTTGAACAGTGGTCATTTGGTAGGCCGAAGTCCATCTGGGCTCTAAAACCAGAGTAAATAAACCAACCCCAAGCTGCAACAGCTCCTTAGAGCCGTGGCCTACCAAGCGACAGCTGATCAGCCCGCAGGCCTGCAGATTACGAGATGTCGTGTGGTCAGCAAGACTTGGCTTTCCAAAACGTGGCCGCCATCTCACTGTCAGATGGCTCCTCAATTGTAATCCCTCACCTGGCCGGGTATAGAACCCTTGACCTCCGGGTATGAGACAGGCACATTACCCCTAAATAGCGGGGCTGACCTAACACCATAGAGGGGGCGGGGTGTAAAATGAAAAGAGACATGAATTAATAAGGCACTTGCAACCGCTCTATAAGAAAAAAAAAAAATACTACAAAACCTGATACCTACAAAATCCTTTTAAAAATACAGTAGTTACATTTCCAAAACTCCCCAAGAGGATCGCCGCAGTTCTGCGAGCAAAACAGCATCCTACGCAAGAGTATGTTTTCATTCATTGGGGAAACTCTTTCTTCCAAAGCGTTGACCTTTAGTTTTCGTCAGCTAAAGAATTTGAAAATCCAAATTAGTATTTCACGTCATGAAACGATTCAGGGTAATTTTGCGAAAAATAAACAAGGTAATGATACACATTTGATTCATAAAGGAAGTCCAATCAACCCCTTTGGTTGTCAGTAGACGAGGGTGCCAATAACAGGTAGATAATACGTTAAAACATATTTAATCGGGATTAATAAATATCAGATTTATTTTTAGCTAATTTATGTCACATCGACAAAGGGAGGTAGTATGGTGACGATGGGATATGACACGGCTAAAAATGGGAAGGAAATGACCTTGAACTTAATTAAGGCGTGAAAATAGGAAAGCACGTTAAACCCTTTTAGGTCGGCCGATAATGGGGTTCGATCCCGCTATTTCCCGAATTCTGGCTCATAGCTACGTGACCCGAACCCGTAACCAGCTCATTCGTAAAATATCAGGATTCTTTTACGAATAGGCTATAAGAATTTTGTTCTCTTTATGGCTGTTAGGTTCTTCAATCTACCGAAACATGTTGTACCATGGGATGACTTTACGCACGGTCTGCTCGCATTTGGAATCTTCTACCATCTGAGGTAAAGCTGCTTCCTCTTCCTCACTTCCTCCACGCAGTAAAGAAAATGTATATGTAAATATAAACCCATATGTGATGTACAACATAACATGTATAAATTAGAATGGAAGCAAAGATGTGTGCAAGTACAATGTGTATGCGTGCGCGTATGGGACTGGTTGTGAATGAGTGTGTATACAGGGGTACGAGTGAAGGTATTGTATAGATGACTGGATCTTCTTAATCTAATATGTATAGAATAGTTTTGTTTCTGCTAGTGGCTTTACGTAGCACCGACACAGACAGGTCTTATGGCCATGATGAGATAGGAATGGGCTAGGAATAGGAAGGTACAGGTACAGTCCCAGCATTTACCTGGTGTGAAAATGGGAAAACACGGAAAACCATATTCAGAACTGCCGACAGTGGGATTCTAACCCACTATCTCCCGGATACAAGCTCACAGACGCGCGCCCCTAACCGCACGGCCAACTCGCCCGGTTAATATGTATAGAATAAATCAGGATCATTATTATTCTGAGAGTATAGCGTTTGGAGTGTAAATATATAAATATGAAATTGTCTACATATATGTAAACATTCAGTAGAGTTTACGTACTCATGCATGTGGGGATGGAGACACATCCATGTATGTGAGACTTGCCCTGTCTCTATCTACCACATGCAAAATTTAAGGGGAAAAAATAGTAATTATTATAACAGTATCATATTTGAGAAAGAAACAACTCAATTAAAATAGAATTCAGGTATAATACTGTTACCAAGCCTCCGTGGCTCAGGCTGCAGCGGACCGGCCTCTAACCGCTGGATTCCGTGGTTCAAATCCCGGTCACTCCACGTGAGATTTGTGCTGGACAAAGCGGAGGCGGGGACAGGTTTTTCTCCGGGTACTCCGGTTTTCCCTGCCATCTTTCATTCCGGCGACACTCTCCATTAACATTTCCTTTCATCTGTCGTTCATTAGTCATTGCCCCAGAGGAGTGCGACAGGCCTCGGCAGCCGGCACATTTCCTATCCTCGCCGCTAGATGGAGGCTTCATTCATTCCATTCCTGACCCGGTCACATGACTGGAAACAGGCTGTGGATTTAATTTCACTGTTACCATATGTTTAAGAATTAGGCCTATCTCCTGTCCATCATGACATACAGCCTGAAGAGTTGCGTCATACATAAAAGAAAAGTAAGTCAACTGCAAACTTGTGAAATGAAGTTCCTTAGATCAGCTGTACAGAAAACAAGGAAGTACAGAGTCAGGAATGTCCGATACGAAGAGATCTGGAGGTCAGCCTGAACATGGTAAAATCTCAGTTAAACAAACTGTTAACATAGCGTTAAAAATTTAGCAGCATGTTAAGATTCTTGCGTTTATCCAAACATTTCCTGGGAACTGTTAGCTAACACAGTGTTAACTCGCATATGAGTCACGATCAATGAGAATCTAAAAGGCAGTGGCAGAAACCATGCAGTTCTTCAACGCGCTCCGACGGGCTTTTGTTTGAATACAATTCTAAATCAAGGCGCGTGAAGTCAACATTTATTCGAATTTTGTATCTTGACCGTGAATCGTCTGTTGCTCTCTAGACCAATATGAAGAAAGTCCGAGAAGAGAGTGCGTGGTTCAAATTTCTCTTCTTTTGGAACTTATTTCCAAGTATATACCTATTGTAGATCCGTGTTCAAAACTAAAAGTGACGGTTGGCAGAGAATTTGTAGTGAATTCAATGTACATACTGTCGTTAGCCAACGTACGATCAAGCAACAGAAATTGAAACATCTGAATGAAAATAACCTCTTCTCTTTCTAACTCTTTCTAGGAAAGGCCTATCATATTCCAAATATCCAAGATACAGAAGTTCTGCATCTAATGCACCTGCCATATTTTGAGCTAACGGAGAATTTAACTGCTTGAACCTGGGCAGGTAAGTTAACTAACAGTGTAACAGATTGTTGATTAAGTACTGATTTTGGTTAGTTCACTGTTAAATTATTTTAACATGCAGTTAAATATCAACTGAGGTTGAATAAACCGGGCTTGAATGTTACAAGGTTGACGTGCATAGAGCACGTTAAACGGATGCAGGCGGTTCAAACACCAAAGAAGTATTTTGAATAGATCGTTCCTGGACGAAGACCTATTGGACGCCCTAGAAAAACGTGGTTAAACCAGGTAAGAGAAGACCTACAGAAGAAAGGAGTAACGTAGGATGCCGCAGAGAAAGAAGAAATATACAAAGATCGTTATATGTGGACGCACATCGTTCAGAAACCGACTACCCGGCTCTCTGGGAGGTATTCAGGATGATAATGATGATGATGTTTAGTTTTCAGGTAGACTGCTTATTACTAAGAGATAGTGGAACGTCACTAACAAAGCAATCATGATATTTGTCCGGAACCATCTGCTATTGGTCACAGCAGAGGCTACGGGTTACTGTCGAGGGTTGACGCTTAACGTGTGAGTCGACGGTTGTTATTGAGGCCAGTCTTGAAGGAGGGAACAGGGGCTTCCAAACTTGGAGCGTAGGTTGGTGACCACGGTTTCTCGAGCTGAATCTGGAATTATTTCCGCTTAGTCTACTTGTGCAGGACTCCTCGGTTTGCTCTTTCCTATTGACCTTCCTTGTTCAGTTCTTGTTCCTTTTCGAAACCGACGGTATTATTTTTTGAGGCCTAGGGAGTCTTCCATTTTCACGCCCCTCATGGTCCCTTGCCTTTCTTTTGCCGATAACTTCATCCTTAGAACCGTCGGACCTCTTCAGTTTTCACCCTGAGTAGTATTAAGAGATGATGGCTGTCCAGTTGAAATTCCTATTAGAACAATAATCATTACCATCTCTGTCGTAGCATCCCCCTGTGGGTGGGGGCGGTAGAATAACACCCACGGTATCTCCTGCCTGTCGTAAGAGGCGACTAAAAGGGGCTTCAGGGGCTCTGAACTTTGGAGCGTGGGTTAGCGACCACGGGGCCCTCAGCTGAGTCCTGGCATTGCTTCCACTTACTTGTGCCAGGCTCCTTACTTTCATCTATCCTATCCGATCTCCCTTGGTCAACTCTTGTTCTTTTCCGACCCCGATGCTATTAGGTTTGCGAGGGCTAGGGAGTCTTTCATTTTCACGCCCTTCGTGGCCCTTGTCTTCCTTTGGCCGATATCTTCATTTTTCGAAGTGTCGGACCCCTTCCATTTTTTCTCTCTGATTAGTGTTATATAGAGGATGGTTGCCTAGTTGTACTTCCTCTTAAAACAATAATCACCACCACCACCACTCTGTCGTAGCAACGAGGTCAACTATAACATAAGCCAAGCTGCTTACCATCCATATGCATTATCTTAACGACTCAATTTACGTCATAAACTATATTCTCATAATGCATGTTATCGGAAGTAACTAGCAGGTAGCCTATTACAATGTTAGTGTCCAGCTGGGAGTTGAAAATGTCCGTGTTCATTAACACCATATGACTGCCAAACGAATTCCAAGAAAACTGCTCGGTTACTTTTAAAGACCGTTCAACATGTTAACTGAATAAAGGCGACTAATTTTCACTTAGTCGTACACATACTGTACTCAAGCTGTAGCATTATTATTATTATTATTATTATTATTATTATTATTATTATTATTATTATTATTATTATTATTATAGTATTTTGGGGATACTAGGCTAAGTTATAACTATTGTTGACTGACGCATTTCGATCTTGCTACCATGACAGTCTTCAGAGGAATAACAATGCAGAATGAAACATTTAAAGGCAATTGTCACTCCATAGTAACTAGACTCACGACAGAGAGACCCTATTCGAAATATAGTTAGGTTTGCCACTTTTTGATATAATAAATAAGAGACATTTACCTAAAAATTCGGAATTTTTCACAAAAGTAAGTGACAATTCATAAAATACTTGAAAATCAAACGTTAGATACCAATTTCAATTAGATTATAATTAATTACATTATCAGAATAAGATAATTATTGAAATTCGTAAAATAAACTAACTTACATCGTCTTAACAGTACACACATTACAATGCATTAGGTATGACAGATGCAGAAAAGACATTATTAGAGCTACCTTACGTTCTCCAACTATACTTCACATTTGACTTAACTCACTTTAAAATGTACTGCATCATGAATTCTCTACAAGCCGTGTTCATGTTTACAGTAATTAGTAGTTAACTTTTGATCAGATTTACTGAACACATGTTTCTACCACCTGACCATTCTGGCCGCTTGATAGGACATTAAGGAGAAAATGCTTTCAACAAATGCATTTGTCCCACGAACACTAATTACAGAAGACACAACCTTTTCTAATTTTATTAGTTTCTGTTGTCCTTTGTGACTAGTAAACACTTACAACCACTTGCTTAAGGCATATTCTGTACTCTCCAAATTACTGGCAGGAATGTTCCCAACACGACAAAATTCTCATTTTTATAAATTATTTCAATTAATTGGAGGGACTGGTAACTTCACAATTTACGTAGATTTAGTGAGCTAGGGAAGTACGCGGCGGAGGACGAGGTAAATAACCCTGAATACTCAGCTTTATCAGCAAATGGGGAGACACCACGAGATTTCCTTCTTCTGAGGCTGCAACGAGAAAAAATGGAGCTACTTTGAACTTTAATGGCGCTCAAATCACATACGGATTTTAAAATATTTAGAGACAAATAAAGAAGTACGCTCGTTTTTATGGGACAAGAGTTCATAATACGGGACGCAACATTTTCACCTCAAATACGGGATGTCCCATACAATACGAGACAGGTGGCAACATTAAATATAGTTCATTCCAGGACCTCCAGTATCAAGAAGAAAGATGTTGAAAACTTAACTATGGAGGGTAGCCATGATCTACTCAGTATATAGCCGTCTCCTTTGTTACAATTATTCGGGAGGTTATCAATTTCTGACGCCACAGGGATCATTTTAGGCTTTTAATGTTTCTCCTTACGAATGACGGATGTTGGATAAAAAATGATTTAATGATCATTATGCTCTTTCACAGCAGACTTTTTTTGCTACCTTCCAAGGAAGAATACAACATGTCTTTTGAGAATGATTTTCAACAAGTTTACACCATAAGTCCTTCTTTCACCTGTCTCACTCCCCGAGCAGTAAAATCGTTTTGTTTCTTAAATAGTTTCTAAATTGGAATGTACTTCATTCGAATAGTACACCAATGTTAAAAATTAAAACCTTCAAATTTAAAGTCTCATACTGAGTTATACTAGTCGGTGGTTTTTAAATATTAACATAGATATGGGTTGGGAGTCTGAAAATGAAAAATGAAAACCTACAACCTGTTTTCATTGACCGGGTCAGGGATGTAATGAATGAAGCACATATAGGCTGTTAGTACGATGGGGTCGCCATTCCCAAAGTGATATATTAATGACTGATAGATGCAATGAAATGAGAATGGAGAGTGTTGCTGGAATTAATGATGACAGGGAAAACCGGAGTACCCGGAGAAAAACCTGTCCTGCCTCCGCTTTGTCCAGCACAAATCTCACATTGAGTGACCGGGATTTGAACCACGGTATCCAGCGGTGAGAGGCCGTCTGAGCCACGGAAGCTCTTGGGTTGGGAGTCTATCGGCACCAATTTCCCGATACTCATCAATGTACAGAGTGAGCACGAAGTCCGTATACCCCTCCTCATTATTTGTTTATTTCTATTGTCAGATACCCATTGTTGTCGACTTCGATTGTTGACAGCAGTTGACGCCAAGATATTGAAAGAATGGCTGATACAAGTGATTGTACGATTGAAAAACGTTTGCTGGCCGCTGTGTGGATTCATGAGCGTAAAGTTAGTGATAAACCAATTAAAAATGTGAGGGATGATTTCGTTGCGCAGTTTTTGAAAGCAGCACCGACGAAGAATACGTTGTTAGCGTGGGAAAAGAAAGCCCTTTTACGGTCAGTGTTCGCACTTCGAGCCGAGAACTGGAATACCATCTACCAGACTTGAACTTTGTGCTGACGTGGAAAAATCTATCGAAAAATATCCGGTCAAATCCATACGGAAATGTGCGTCATGGTTGTGGATAACGGATCAACCATGAGGGAACACATCAAAGTGGATCTCCAAATTAGGTGTTGGCGTCCATTGAGTGTCAATGACTTAGCAGATGACGATTTGGGGAGACGTGTTGATGCTTATGGGCGGATGCTGCAACAACTCCAAACAAAGGCTCAGAAGACAGAAGTCATATTCACTGACCAATGTGCGATTTACCGCAGCTCCTGTAGTCGCAATATTTACTTTTGGGTAAAATAAAATCCACATTTTTTTTTCAAGAAATAGAGTGAAACTCACATCACGCTATGATCACGGAATGATACAAACGCATCTGTTTGGCCCATATTTCGTTGATCGTTCTATTAATCAATACAGTCAGCTCCAGAAGATTAATGACTGGCCCATCCCGCAGCTGCGAAATGCGGGAATCTTAGACGTCCGTCGTTTGAATTCAACACGATGTGGCGCTGGCTCACTTCCCAGTGGCTGTTCGACAACGTCCGAACGCAGTCTTCGGTAATCGCTGGATCGGTCGAGGACTGGACAGTGAAATGAAAATGCATATGACATTTAGAGCCGGGAGTGTCCGAGAATATGTTCTGTTCGCCAGTTGCAGGTCATTTGATTTGACGCCGTAGGCAACCTGCGCTTCGTGATGAGGAAGAAATGAAGACAGCACATACACCCAGCCCCGTGCCAGCGAAATTAACCAATGATGGTTAAAATTTCCGACTCTGCCAGTTACTACCTAATGTGTCTATTAATTCGCCCTAAATCAGAATTTGCGTCACGAGAGTTTGTCACAAAACCCCAGAGGGACCGTACCTTATTTACTCACCCGAATGTTTTGAGTTATGCGGGAAAGCAAATGGTAGGATTTTCTGGAATTTCCACGACTGATTGATTAATTAGGCATCCATATTTGTACTACTAGCAGTAAGGCGAACATCACAAGATTGTGGCCAAGTAAATCGAAACGGACAGCGTTGTTTTCAAAAACCCTTTATTCGCCTCCCTATGAATGCACTTTTCGGAGCAAAATTTAATTTAATTGTAAAACTGCATTCACCGCCATGAAATATTTTCAAATAATATTATAATAGTGGGAATAACTTGTGAAATTATTTATTCTTGAATGTTGATGAGCTGCACGCACTCATCAATGGTTTCACAACACACATTAAGTTTCTAAATTTCATTATTTTCCATATACGTAGTACAGTCATTAAGTTCTGAGACTGACAGCATGATGGCGCTATGGTGCATAGATGGCACCGTGGTATGGTACCATGTCAGTTAGTCTCTCGTCCCTGCAAGAGACAGTTGAGTGCATGAACAGGAAGCAGACGTACGGTCGTTGTTGTGACGGTGATTTGAATGCGCCAGGCGGACCTTGAAATGTCACAGTTTGAGCAATGGGCAAACATCAAGTTCTGCCAGAAATTAGACAAAACCGCTGCCGAAACATTTGAAATGATGCAACGCACTGAGTCGCAGTGTTGTGTTTAGGTGGCACCTACGTTTTGTCCAAGGACGGCACAGTTTGGAAGATGATGTGCGTACTGGTCGGCCACAAACAGTTCGAACGGAACGCAAGATCCAAGAAGTTGCAACGTTGGTGCATGCTAACCGCTCCCAATCGGTAGACGATATCGCAGCAACAATAGGGGTCAGCCATGGTACTTGCCACAAAATTCTGACGGATGACCTCAACATGTCTCGTGTTACCCAGCACAGTGTGCCACGAATCCTGTCGCAAGACCAACGTGATGATCGCATGGCGATTTGTGGTGATCTCATCAGTTATGCTGACGATAATTCCACGTTTCTCAACCGGATAATAACTGGAGACGAAACATGGTGTTTCCTTTCAGCGGTGCTTCCAGCAGCTATGCCAACGTTGGCAAACGTGCATAATGGCCAACGGCGATTATTTTGAGGGTGGATGTGGTTCTGTGTACGTGCACGCCATGTAATGCGGCATCGTGTGCAACACAGAGAGTCGTGCGGATGCCTATACTCCAGGCGTCAAGTCTCAGAACTTAATGACTGTATTACGTATAATAATTCAGTCCTTTAAATGGGGACATTTCCAGGATTTAAAAAACTGCACTTACGAAGTAAATCACACACATATAATTTCTCATATCTTATATAATTTGTTAAACTGAAAGCAGTGACTCACCTCCCCGGGGAACGTGTATCCATGAATGCGATGTTCCGATCCTTGATTGTTGTCTGTCCCGTAGTGTATGTATATCTCCTCGAATTGGTACCGGTAGGCCAAGGGTCCCCCGGAAATGTTAACGTGATGTTTTGTATCCTTATCCACCCTGAACACGAGGGTCTGGCCGGTGTTGTGAAGAGTTCCGCTCACCTGCAAACAAAACACATGTTTAAAATTATTATTTCTGAAAACTACTCCTGACTTTTTGAGGCTACAGAAGTTACGAGGGGAGTCGGAATCTTAAAAATAGACAACATGGAATATTTTGGATGTCCTAAAAGCATATATAAAATTTCATAACAATCTTGGTGTACCAATTGTTAAGAAACACTTTCTCGTTCTGGTAAAATTCCATTGTTACTTGCTCGTGTTGAAACTTCTACCTTAACCCAGCTTATATTTGATCTTCGGTTTCCAAGAATTATCAGGGAAATCTTCATTCTTTACGTTGGCAGTATTTTAATAACAAATACGACCCACCCGCTATATGATTATGTACCAGCTACCTCTAGATTGAGATCCAGGAGAAGCTTCCTGAAAACCACTGCAGCCTTGCAAACTGTAAGGGGCGAACAAAAAGTTTCCGTTCGACGGCCGTACAGTCCTGAATCGGGATGCCAATCAGACAAAACCTCCGTGAGCACTGAGGCACTCATTCCACCAACCCACCAGGTTGAAGATCCCCATGTGGAAAATACCGTGTACTGCTGCGTGAAGGAGTCCGTAACCGTCTGCTGCACATCCTCGTCCGACAGCAAGCGACGACCCTTCAAGGCCTTTTTGAAGGGACCGAAGGCGTGATAATCGCATAGGGAGAGATCAGGACTGTAGGACCTCATCGCCTCATCCATCGCTCGCTTGTTGTCCGTAATGGTTGAGACTGACCTCTCAGATCGACCGGCGTCTTGTGTCGATACGCGACACGCAAGGAACTTGGTGCATCATTCCACAACGGTGATTTTCGACAGACATGCTGCCCCATACACAGTCTTCATTCTCCTATGGATGTCCACCAGTGTTTGTCTTTCGGCAGCTAAGAACAGATTAACAGTACGTTGGTCCTGTTTGGACGCATTTGGTAATGACGTCGCTACAGTTCATGTGGCCGCATTCAACGTACGGACCTCAGCAGGACACGGCTACCACACTAATCCCTTTGCCTGTATGCCGTGCTTATACACCCGCATAAGAGTCGCACTACGTTGCAAGTAGTGTGGTTTTCTCGACTTGAGGATACCTCTACCTCGCCTCGCCCTTAGGTAAGCCTCCCACCTGGGCATGAACGAACTTGGATTGTGTGTGGAGATCTCTCAATCGTCTTCGTTCTGGAGTTTGAAGATCCGAAAGAAATCTCCAGAAATGGCACTTCCCTGTCGACAACATTAACTGTGACTGCGAAGAACCCTAGACCATGGAACATCTACTGGATTGCATGCTGTGCGCTGCATCTTGTACAGTAGATCTTCTCCCTGCGAGGTTGCACGACACTGGTCTACCGTATCGTGACTTAATTTAAGATTGTAATTTGTGTATTAATATTTGTTTCTTTCCGACTCGAATAAATAAAACATTTAGTGCAGTACGCGGTTAGCAAGTAAATGCTTCACTGTATCAATGTTCATAACAAACTACTTTGATCATAGCTCTCAAGTACTTCACACTGAAGATTCAGCGAGTGGCTGGCCGGTTGCGAGTGCCCCGGATTCCAGTCTCGGCTGGGTCAGGGTTTTAACAATTCCTCTATCTCGGGGACTAGGTGTTTGTGCATAATATATTTACGTGCAACTCATAACACTGTCAACCACCACAGTAACATGCAACAGCAAACTCATCTTTCCTCCTAGGCTTAGCCCGAGGAAGGGTATCAAGTTGTAAAACTGGGCCTAATACACACAGACTCCCAAAAAATATGGAAAAAAGGACAAGCAAGGAAAAGAAGAAAGAACTCGGCCAATGAAAATCAACTCCGTACTGGCAATGAAGGCCCCTGGAGGGTTGAAAGGTAAAGGCTTCCACTATCCGTAACCTCGGCTCTTCGTGGGATATAGTGATTATCCCTACGCCCGGCCACCTTTGCCCCCAGGAATTAACCTCGTACTCAGTTTAGTGCAGGCTGAGTGAACCTCAGGGCCATGTGCACCTCCAGAAGTGGAAATCCCGTTTCTTAAATGTTTCCACTTCCTGGCGGGCAATCGAGCCCACGTCCTTCCGGGTGTACTGACCACGCCTTTATTGCCTTGGCCCTTAGAAGAAAAGCTAGAACATAATATTACTACCACAATGAAGAGATGGTGATTGGCTTTCCATGTACAAATTAATAGGTTGGAACCAGAAAACCTCGCCAACATTATACTTACCAGGAGAACAGGAAAACGTATGCGTGAAAGCAGTCCATAGGAATCTAGAAAAGTGTAAAATCAAGGCAGAAGACGTCCGAAACAGAGAAGTCTTCAGATGAAAGGTTGCGGAGGTGAAGGATCTCTAAGACGAGTAAACGAGAAAGAAGAGAGTATTCTCGACAGAAGAATGAAGACGAGCCAACGGATGGAGGAATACTGGCAAAAGAGAAAAGAGAGTGAGAACTTGAGAAAATTAAGAAATAATAATAATAATAATAATAATAATAATAATAATAATAATAATAATAATAGAATATATTTACATCAAACACTGAATGGATTACTTTCAAAATTTCTTCATTTTGTTAAAACAATTACGCAGAGCCACAAGCTAGGGTCAAATAATATTTGTTTTATGATCTCTTTCTGTGGATCTATTGGTTCTATTACGAGGGGATTTTTTAAATGGGAGCATATTCTGTTGCTCTATTACAATTATAAATATTCTACAGGTATCTTTGTTTCTCCATAAATATTTTATAAAATGTAATCCTCATATTGCACTGTCGAGATCTCCTCAAGTACCGGTATTCAAAATATAGTAACTTTCTCTCCAATGATCACAAACAAAACATTCAGTTAATTGAAAACAAAGAGCGATATTTTAATGAAAATTCCAGGAAATGTTCCTTTAAATACACACTAATTCCCTGTAAAAAATGTACTCCTGAGACTAAACATTTAAGGACAGGTATCATATTCATTAAATACACAGGTGTCCTTGAACATTTGGTAGGACCTGTACATACATCCGCCATTTCAATTCATGTTTTTGCTTATTAAATGGTTTCTTTACTCTATTTTCGGTGAGGCATCATAAGAAAGGAACGTAAATGGTCACCGTAGGATGGATTTCTTTCTTGCTTCGTAGTTTGACGCTTACTTCTAATTCGAGCTGTGTCAGAGAACGTGTTACTAATTCAAAAAGCACACACATTTCCTTTGCAAATTTTGTGTAGCTTGCACTTGGCGGTGTTGGAAACAGCAGCTACCTCCTCCCTAATGAGTTTCGCTGTGGACGATCCACTAGATGGTAGGAACGCTCTCGGAAATTCCGTCATCCATCAAGTGATTGCGAGCCACTCAATCACTACGTGCGGCAAAGCTGTCAAAAACCCGCACGTCCAAATTAATTTACACATGCGTTCTCGGTTCTCCATTCCCTGGCGATTGAAGAGCCCATTGCCCGAACACATCTCGTCTAAAACTCATTGTGAGTGCTCCGGGAATTTAAAATGAAATCACTGAAGTACTTCTATTTTCGCCTGTTCATTCTTTTTATTATATATGCCTGGTTGCTCTCGAATATAATGGGTTGAAATAGCATATTTCGTATCACAAGGGGGGGACGGACATAATAATAATAATAATAATAATAATAATAATAAATAATTCACCATAGAGTGCTGAACGGCAAAAGTATAGTAGTTTCTTTCATTGACTTAAAAAGAACCTTCGACTCGGTTAACAGAGAGATCCTAGATTAGATCTTCAGAGAATTTGGCGTCGAAACCAAACTGGTAAACATTATCGGAGAAACCTTAACAGGCACAACTTCTAAAGTGAAATTCATGGGACACTTGTCTCAATCATTTGAAATGAAGACATGTATGCGACAGCGTGATGGAAACTTCCGAGTAAGGACATGAGCTGCTGGACTATGCTGAGTGTTACGACCTGTGAGTTGAAGAATAGTAGAATAGTAGAAGAAGTAGTAGTAGAATAATAGAGTAGTAGAAGATTAGTAGAAAAATAGTGAAGAATGGTAGAAGAATAAACTTAAATGGCGTTCTGAAAAGCAGAAAATATGATATGAAGATAAATCAGGAACTCGATAGGACAAATTAGGGCAAATATTTCATTACAGAAAGGGGAATTAGGCACCGGTATAATTTACCGAGGGAGACGTTCGACAAATTTGGAAAAGAATATGGAAACAGTTGATAGGAAATCTGACACGTGGGTGACAGCCCTAAATGAAGGTACGTGTTAAAAGAATGAATGAATGTATCCAAGACGTCGAATAATGTCTGAGCAAGTTTAATTGAAAATTGCTTCTATGGCATAGAAAATGAAATCGATGTGTAGAAGAATAATTCTCTAGTATACCAATATAATCCCTTACTATTAGAAGAAATTAGGGCTACGCTAAGGATTTTTAATTGACGAAATACTGCCCCAGAACAACTAGGTTCTTCTTTAGGTTATTATAGGTGACCTCCATGACCCCCACAGATTTATACTGTATTACTATCACTGTTATCTGTATCCCCAACTTATTGGAATGTGTTCCTGGAACATCAGCTACGTACAAATTAAAGGGTAAAGGGGCTCGTACTGAATCTTGAAGTGGATCATTATTAAGAGTTTCGCTCTCTTCAATTGTTTTTCCTTCCTTTTTATCTTAGTAATAATTTTAAATTTAATTTTTATTTGTTCATTGTATTATCAATTTTATGTTTTCATTTAAGTCCTACAAATCTCATAAACCAAAGGCAAAAAATCAATCAATCAATCAATCAATCAATCAATCAATCAATCAATCAATCAATCAATCAATCAATCAATCAATCAATCAATCAATCAATCAATCAATCAATCAATCAATCAATCAATCAATCAATCAATCAATCAATCAATCAATCAATCAGTATTTAGGGCTGTCGCCCTGGTGGCAGATTTCCTATCAATGGTTTCCTTCTTATTTACATTTATTTACAATTATTTACCTAGCTTTTTCTTAAATATTTTCAATTAACTGGGAAATGTATCAAACATTTCCCTTGATACTTCAACTCAATCCCTTCCTCTTCCTCTTTAAATCTCTCCTACTGAATTTCAACTTTACCTTCATATTATGACCTTTTCTAACTTAAAAAGCTCCACTCAAGCTTAATTTTCTACTCAAGTCATTCCACGCCAACTCACCACTGACAGCTCGAAACATTCCGTATAGTCAAGCATTTCGTCTCTTTACTCCCAAGTCTTTCCAGCCCAAAGTTTACAACATCTTCGCAACACTACACCTTTGTCAGAAATCACCCAGAACACATCGTGCTGCTTTCCTTTGAATTTTTTTCCATTTCTCGTATCAAGTAGTCCTGATGAGGGTCCCATACTCTGGGGCCATACTCTAACTGCGGTCCTACCAGAGCTTTATACGCCCTCTCCTTTACTTTCTTACTACAACCGCTAAATACTCTTACAACCACCACATGAAGAGATCTTTAACCATCCTTAACTATCTCATTAATACGAAGCGTGATTTTTAATTAAGGGCCGTTTGAAAATAACTACACAACGAATGACGATTTTCAAACGCCACATTTATTTGCAGATCCTACATACATTACTGTAATTTTCGACATAGCCACCAAGTTTGTTTAAACACTTATGATATCTAACAACTATTGAATATCCTCTTCATAGATACTTACCGCTGATCCGATAACCAAGAGTTCTTGGGACAAAGTCTGTTTGGACTTCGCCTTTAGAGGCGAATGTGTGTGTCTCCATAAAAGATTTGAGTGTTCGATGACTTTTTGACTCGTTACGCCGAAGAAGGTGACGACATGCTGAGTCAGTTCGTAACGGGAGACGAAACATGGGTTTTGAATATCACGCCCGAATTGAAGCAACATAGCATGGAATGGAGACACACACATTCACCTGTAAAGGTGAAGGCCAAACAGAGTCTGTCCCAATGATGACGACGAAGTGAAAACGGTTGTGAACTCTTGGTTATGGGAGCAGGTGGCTACTGTCTATAAAGAGGATATTCCAAACTTAGTTGTGAGGTATGATAAGTGTTTAAACAAACTTGGCGGCTATGCTGAAAAATAGAGTAAAGTCAAATAAATGTCGTGTGTGAAAATCGCCTTTTGTTGTGTAGTTATTTTCAAATGGTCCTTATATTAATAAACACGCCTCGTATGATTACAACTTTTAGTCTAACATACTCTTAATATTTATCACAGCAAGAGGATCCTCAGTTTTACCTGAAATATGAACCGAATAGACATGGAGTTTCAGTTGGGAAATTCCACTTTAATACAGCATTCCAATCACAGCCACCTTCGTGAGAATTCACTAAGAATAGAATTCAGGGTTCGATTCCCGGCTCTGCCACGAAATTTGAAAAGTGTTATGAGGGCTGGAACGGGGTCCACTCAGCCTCGGGAGGTCAACTGAGTAGAGGTGGGTTCGATTCCCACCTCAGCCATCCTGGAAGTGGTTTTCCGTGGTTTCCCACTTCTCCTCCAAGTGAATGCCGGGATGGTACCTAACATAAGGCCACGGCCGCTTCCTTCCCTCTTCCTTGCCTATCCCTTCCAATCTTCCCATCCCTCCACAAGGCCCCTGTTCTGCATAGCAGGTGAGGCCGTCTGGGCGAGGTACTGGTCATTCTCCCCAGTTGTATCCCCAACCAAGAGTCTGAAGCTCCAGGACACTGCCCTTGAGGTGGTACAGGTGGGATCCCTCGCTGTGTCCGAGGGAAAAGCCGACCCTGGAGGGTAAACAGATGATGATGATGATGATAGAATTCAGTAGGAATGTTTCTCTGATAACATACCTCCAATAAATCATCTACAAATTGAACAATATGTAGAAGTTTCAAGAAACAGCGTTCTAGTACTTCTTCAGAATTCTCGGATATACACAACCTGGGAAAGTGATTTTGGTTAATGTTTTTAGAGACGATGAGCAGTTTATACTGTGCAGCGACGTCCATTTTACGTAGGACATAAACGAGATAAGGGGAATCCTGATAATACTGCCGATTTATTGCTGAACGTCCGTTCGTTCTGCTCCCAACGATGACCTGATTTTAAGTGGCGTAATAAACGGCCTTCCTTTGAGAAATGAAATGATGATTCAGTGCGTCCCTTGATAGCAATAACTGAACAGCGCTCAATCAAAATGGACTACACAACATCCTCTTATAATGGAAGGAAGGAATTTGGTGTATAAACCGGACATTTTTCTCCGTTGTACGCTGGGTAGCATTCTGAACATTATTTGATCTATTTTACATTCTTCAGGTCATTCATTTGACCATATCCTGTTAAGAGCCTCGGTAAGAGGATGATTTTAAATCATCCACTGAGGCTTTTGGAAAATTTTCTCAATTAAACCAGATCACCCTATTGTTACGATACAATATCATTTATTGCCATTAGACAACATAAAGTTGCAATAGACAAAGTCAGATACAATATATACTTTACAGTTTAAATAATATAAATACATCTAATTGTCATTAAACAGAGCACTGCGTATAAAATGTTTGTATACACTGAAAAGTAAAATGAAAGGTTATCATGAAACTTTGAGCTATTAGTCTGTTGAATAATAACCGTGGAGCTTATCATAACTACCAGTGTTACCTACCTATTAGGAAGGTGCTGACATTCATATTCGCCCCTTGACAATCGCGTTATTTGTCTTCAAATTCAGATAGTGAATAAAAACTGTTTAATTTCAGCCATTTTTAGATATGTTTTGAAGTTATTTAAGGGCGTATCATTCCACTGGTAGGTAGCTTATTGAATAATTTAATCTCATCTATAATTTTCTCATGTCTTTTTCAATCTAACGTGTGGTAAATATAAATCATTTCTTCTCCGTTCATCGTATGAATGTACATTTCTACGAGATGTCAGATCATCGAGATTTTCTTTGATATTAAGGATGCAATGAATTATGTACAGTGATGGGAGAGTCATAATAGCAAGTTCTTAGAACATAGGCCTGCATTACTCCTTATTGGCATTGCCTTTTATACATCTTATTAGCTATTTTTGCCACTTAAACACATCTTGCGCACCTGTCGAGTTACCCCATAATATGGTAGCGTATTATAGGCGAAATGAGAATGGAAGAAAGCATAGTATTCACACAACATCTGATTACTACTAACTGATTCTTTCAGTTTTTGAAATAAAAATAACCCTCTAGAGTTCTAGACTATGTTAGCAAATGCAGTTATATCTTCTTGTTCATTACGATGAGGCCTGCTAGGGACCAAGTGTCAATTTAAATTCACTCTTACTAGTTTTCTCTTCCTTCATTTCCAGTATTTCTTCATCATTGCTCTATGTTTATTCCTCTCTACTCACACCATTTTAGATCGGATTTCATTTTCATTCTCCCTTGGAATCCTTCCATTCTTAAGACTTCCTATTTTTGAAATTATAGATGAGATAAAATTATTCAATAAGCTACCTACCAGTGGAATGATACGCCCTTAAATAACTTCATAACATATCTAAAAATGGCTGAAATTAAACCGTTTTTATTCACTATCTGAATTTGAAGATAAATAACGCGATTGTCAATGGGCGAATATGAATGTCAGCACCTTCCTAATAGGTAGGTAACACTGGTAGTCTGTTGAATAGTAACCGTGCTGACCACACGACCTCGTAATCTGCAGACCTTGGCTCTGAGCAGGGGTCGCTTGGTAGGCCAAGGCCCTTCAGGGCTGTAGTGCCATGGGGTTAGTTAGTTGGTTAGTTTACAGGTGGTAATGAATCTTTGATCATAAATGATGTTCATAAACTCCACATAAAATACATGATTATAGTTTAGGATGTCATCATCATCATCGGTTCTCTGCCTATCAGCAGCTTTTCGCATGCATTTTCCAAGTCGATCTGTCATCTGCCGTCCTTTTAGTCTTCCAGCATCTTCCATTCATTTTCACACTGCCCATCATCTGATGCCTCTATCTTCCTCTCGACCTTCTACTTGCAACTTCTCCTTCCAATGCCTGTGTTAATAAACATTTCCTTCGTAAACAGTGACCTAACCGATTCTTCTTTCTCTTTTGAATTGTTCCCAGTATTGTCGTCCTTTCTTCATCTACTTTTTCTAATAATACCTCATTTTTTAATTTGTCTTGCCAGTTGATCTTCTCCATTTTTTCTCCATACCCACATTTCAAATGATTTCAATCTTCTTTCTTCCTGCCTTCTCAAAGTCCAAGTCTCACACTCACAAAGAGCAACGCTCCATATAAAGCACTTTACAAAACTCTTCTTAAGGTCCGTATTCAGTGGCCCACTCATCAGTTCCTTCTGGATGTACACTTGGCTAAACTAGATTAGTATGCACTGATGTGGCTGTTTTGAAGGCAAGTGTCAGGTGTGTCTGCAAATATCAGTTCTATATAAATCCTGTACATAGCACGAAATTACATAGATTCATCTCCTAAAATTTTCGACTTGTCGATACAACAATATATCTTTTGCTGCTCGTTTCATGTACGATTCTACTTCTAATGTCCTACAGATAATCTTTTCCAGTTCGACCCTTCCCTTTTTTTCCCCCCACACACTTTGCCTTCCAAAATATTAGTGATGAAGATGTTGTATGTAATGGTATGTCAAATAAATTAAATTTCACTCTCTTCTATTTATTCCAGAAATCTTCCGTTCTCGTTTATTTCTTTACATATTTCTCGATTGACTTTTCTATAACATATATTTCAATTTATTTAGGGAGAACTACCTGTATTTACAGGCTGCCATTAGAAACAAGGTAAAACATATCAAATTTATCTATACAGTTCTATTAATGAAAACTCTAAATTATAAAGAAGATATGGTAAACAGTATAATAAGTACGGCATTTATTTGCTAGAGGTGGTCTCACAGGATCTTGATGGGGCCTCGGAGAGTCATAATTTCGGGAATGAGCTTCATTGGAAGTTAGAAACGCTTCCACGTGGCAACAAGGTGACGAGGTACGGTACCAGAAGCTCCGACCATTATCCCTATTACTTCGATTTCCTGAAGAAGGTAGTTAGACAGATGTGGGAGGCCTTTTGAATTGTATGTATGTTTAGTCATCAGCCCGAAGGCTGGTTGGATCCTCAACAGCTCCGCCATCAGCTGTCATAGATGGCCTAGGCATCACTGAAGAGGCGTACTAGGGAAATGAGGAGTGAGGTAGTTTCCCGTTGCTTTCCTCACTGAACCAGAAGTTGCTATTACATATCAGTCTGCCAAGCCCACTGAAATGCATGCACCAACCGACCCTATGAGCAATATCTTCACACCATTCATAGCAGGGACTGGCTGCAGAAGAAATTGCATTACTAGCATCACTCATACCTCAGTCACTTTCATTTTGTCAAAGCTAAGGATAAAGCTGAGACAGATCAATGAAAGTAACAAAATTGCTCTAGCCTATACCAGAAGACATAGTGCACTGTAAACACTATGTCCTGCCAGCAAAGGCAACCTTTTGAATTATTCCTATGAAATGAAATCTAGAAATCTGCTTGAATACACCACTAATGTGCGCTGATCGTGAGTCGAACGAAATTGGGCGTTTAAAGGACTGAACGCCAGGCATTTGAAAGCTACGGTAGAGCTTTAAAATGGCGGAATTCGTATAAAAACACTGCTATCTGATCCGCAGGGGTTATGGGTGGAAAAAAAAAGAAAATCAATATTTTTCACGTATTTCGCCAAAATTTCAGTCCCAGTGTCCCTTAGAGTTTACTAAATACTGGACCGATTAGGTTCATTTTTGTTTTATTTTCTCCGGAATTACCTGCCGGTGAATCAAGAGACATTGATGGGCCCCTAAGTTCAGCCAATTTTGAGTAATCAAAAAAATTAAATCATTACATGATGAGTCAAATAATTGCAGGCGAAGGTTTACCGTAACCCGCAATAAATTCTGAACTTATGTTACTAAGCTAACACTTTCACTAATATTCTGATTATGTGATTTTCATCCTTAGTAATGTCATTGCATGCATCCATGTTTGATTACTACCTGTCAAGCCAGAGAGTATACTGTTGGGAGATCAGAAGAATGCACATGCCCGGTGAGGCACGGGACGAAGGGGTTTTCACTAGCAGAGCCAGTGACGCAATGGTTACCATAGCAACTCCGCTACTATCCAGGCGACTTTATATTGTCTTCTACTGGCAGCTCTTCGCTCTTGTCAGTTGTAATCCAGCAAACTGCAACGTGTCAGTTAATGTTTTCCTATAGCAGATTCGAGCAGATAAGAGCCGATCTGTCTGCGCAGAACAGGAAGTTCGTGCTTGCAGGCCACATTCCTCATTCTTGCATTCTTCTCATCTCTACACAGCACTTCCCTTGATCGCGGAAGAATACTATTCCCTGCTGGATACTCTGATTCTCTAACCTTTCTCAGCTTCGAAATACGAGTATATTCAACAGATGACAGAGCTTTCATAATAACTTACATGCTGCTAAGAGGAAAAGTCTGCGAACAAACAGACCTCATCAAGACATTGGCCTTATACTTTATCTGGGAATATCTGTCGATGGGTACCTAGCTACACTATAAAGAGTGAACGCCATGTATCTTAAAAGCTCCCTGCCTGGCAAAAACGCTCCTTGGAGAACAACATTTGAGCTCTCAAGACAACCGTTCCATAAAGAAGAACTGCAATTAAAAATATCATTGCTCTCTACGACACAATACCAAGCTTTACATCAGGAACTGCGGGATAAACAAGCGAATATATGGATAGATTTTTACCAAACATACGGCATGATGGCATCAGAATGGATGAATTCTGACTACGGAATGTGGCATAACATAACGCGCTTCTTATTAAATGTTCACAAAACCATTGAAAACGGCAGGCAAAACAATATGACTACGAGTCATCTGACCTATTCATAATGAATGCTGCGCAGCATCACGGATCCCCTAGTCAATAATTAATATTGTGTACCGGGTCAGTTCGCCGTGCGGTCAGCGGCGCGCGGCTGTGAGCTTGCATCCGGGAGATAGTAGGTTGGCATCCCACTGTCGGCAGCCCTGAAGATGGTTCTTCGTGGTTTCCCATTTTCACACCAGGCAAATGCTGGGGCTGTAACTTAAGGCCACGGCCGCTTCCTTCCAACCCCTAGGCATTTCCTCTCCCATCGCCGCCATAAGACCTATCTCTGTCGGTGCGACGTAAAGTCAATAGCAAAAAATCAAATTAAAAACATTGTTTTCCTATAGCATATTAGCATGATTTGTTAGACCAGTAATAGGTGGTAACGTTTCTAAACGTAACACCAGCGTAGTACTCAGCGCGTTTGCTGAGCTGAAGATAATATCACCTAAAATAACCAACCGTGTCTAACCTGTTAATAGCTTACGTACCTTATACAATTACAACAAAGCTTCCTCTTCACTTCATGTGTAAGTTTACCCAATCTGCTGCATCGAGAAATTGCTTACAAACGTTTAGAACAGAAGCTATGTGTACTTAAGCGACAATATGTACCAGGAGGACACGGCTATAACGCACTTAATTAAGATTTAACTCCCGATAATACTCGACCAATTTACGAGCGGGGCAGGCATTTTAACTCTGCAGTTGCAGTTATTCAGTTCTATGTTAAGGATATTGCGGTAGCTTTCAAGCAATCTTCTCTTGGTTATCACAATGACCATACCAGAATTGAATATTTATATGGAAATAATAATAATGTAATTAATTATAATTAAATAATCTATATAAATAAAGTTGTAGGAGGTCCGCTGTCTGTAATTTCGTTTGTTTTGACAATTTTTTAGATATTTATCCGTTTTAGGTCAACTCAAGACCGAATCGATAGTTTTTATTTTTCGCGTCTGTGTGTCTATTTGTTTGTCTGTTCCACCATCACGGCGAAACGGCTGGATAGATCTCAACTAAACTTCATATTTAGATTATACTCATCCCTAGGAAGGTTTCGATATGCATATTTTTTAAATCTTTGAACAGACGGGGGTTTGTAGGAAAACCAGAACGGTTTTCCTCCATTTTCTCTTATACTGTTGACTTTCTGTAAACTCCGTGAACTTTATATGAAACGCCCCTTCATCATAAACACCATTTGTGCGTTCAAAACTTACCTTACTCTTGAAATGACGGAGAAATTTACTGTTTTCTGCGGGTATCATGCTCTGTATTGAGTGACCGACAGGCCGACAACGAACCTACAGGTTACCATGGGAACGTCTCTGACTGCATGCCAGCAGGGAAGTAATGTATTGCCATTTTGGTCATAATTCCTGTAAATTCGTGGTTGTTCCTTGAGTAGAAAACAAGAGAGGGGTCAATCGGACTTTCTGCGGGATATTGGCGGAATATCGTTGGAGGTTATAACAGTCCTCGAATAGCTCAAGTAATAAAACCATTAGTCATCTTCTTATCTGTTTACCTGAGAATCCCTTCGCCCAAATTTCTCCCCTGTTACCGGTTTCTTATATCCATAACTCATCCCAGCATAATTTATTGAAGGGCATTTGATTTTCCAATACATTCAGTTGGTATTTACATATCTGTACCCATCCCACTGTCCTCTGTTATAATCCTATTTTCTATTAATTTCAACTTTCTCAACTATGTTACTTTCTTCCTTAATTACTCCGTATGCATGTGAGTGTTAATCCCGAAACCTGGACAATCTTTGATGAAATACAACCTCCAGGGTATGCAAATGTATAACTTTTGGCCCCGGAAAATATCGGAATATGGATGCAATTTTAACGACGGTGCAGACCTTCCTTTCGGAATAATTGGTCACTAAACCGTAAGTCGTATCACAAAAGATCGCGTTCAATTTGGAGGGATCTACAACTTTGGGCCTATGACATTTTGTCGTATGGGTATCCCTTATTCGTTAAATAGTACTGCATTTCTCGAGTTCCAAGTTAATTTTATATTTTATACTTTTTACACGTGTATGTTATCGTTTGGCATACTTATAGGAAAGATGCGTCACGACATTGGGCACGCACTTTGACATGACCAGTGGCCATATGTTTGCAAAAATGTTTTGATTCCAAGGTCACATGAGCATCGAAAAAATAAAGTAGTATGTAAAAACTGTACCAAATTCCATCCCATTCAATGACTAACTGAATCTAATCCATAAATATAAAAGATACGGGAAAATGGCATAGGACCAACCATATAGACCACTGAACGAGTCGTCTGATGGTGAAGTCCGTTTGTAGGTGCAATTTAATATAGTCCTACTCACTGCCTTTACAGCAATTTACGGAGAAATCCGTATACAATGTAGAATACCGTAGCGAAGCACGGGTACATTTGCTAGTTAATTAATAATATTAATTAATTTATTATAATATATCGTCGCTTCACCGGTAAAACGTTGTATTCCACAAAGCTCTTCCTATCGATTATTCTCCTTAAGACTGGTCACGCCTCCCAGCCACGTATGGATATGCAGTCCATCAGAACAATGTCCGTTGTGTTCGTTTTCCTATGCCCATGTGTAAAGGAAAATTAACCTTACTGTACCGTACTGTAGGAATGTATTTGCATCACGTATTTACGCACTCTTAGTGTATAATGCATGTAAAGTTCATTTCCGTTTACTCACCGGCACAGGAAAACGAACACAACGGACATTGTTCTGATGGACTGCGTATCCATATGTGGCTGGGAGGCGTGACCACTTAAGGAGAATAATGGATAGGAAGATCTTTGTGAAATACAACGTTTTACCGGCGGAGCGACGATATTATTATTTTTATTATTATTATTATTATTATTATTATTATTATTATTATTATTATTATTATTATTATTCCGAGGGTACATCGTGCCCGTCCAGTTAAACTGCGTGCCTTCTACAAGGGAATCTATCTAAACAAACTTGAACTGGTGTACTACAGGATACTTTGGTATTCAACTGTTAGATGTCCCTATCATCGCTTTAATTGCTCCCTCTAGCGGGACGAACTATAATTATTATATGAAGAAATGTTTATTTTTGCAGTTTCCAAACCTTAGGTTTTCAGGATTTTTTTTTTGGTGTGTGTCTCAATGTTGTCAACACTTCAACTGGTTCCTTCTTCAATAGTAATCAACCTATCAGAAATTTGTAAATATTTTCTCTAGCCAATTAAAACTGGGTGTGTGTACATGAATCCAGCTTATCAGTAACGATCTGAAAGTTCTTCTCAAATATGCTATAAAAGCTTGGCGTTTTAGGGTCGTATTGTCTGAACTGCTCCAGTGTTAGGAGGTTGATTTGACGTGAACCAGGAGGCAGAGTCGTGGGCGGTTTTAGGAAGGCCCAGCCACTCAAGGTAATGGCAGAATTTTCATAAACATGTGATAGCTCCTGCGGACAGCTTGAGGGGAAAGTTTCAACCTCTTCTATTTAATGTATATTTTTAAATTTGTTGGTTTAAATGTTGAATTTTAGGCAAGTGCGAAGACTCTGCTCTATTCCCTACAGAGAAATGTGTAATGTAAAGGAATAAAGAATGATTACCCTCTGTCGGTTCCCATTCAACTTGGCATGGGGTGACTACACTTTTCAAAACCTTTAAATTTCTTTAACCATATTTGGCTTTAATATTTCTTACTTAGCCACCCCGGCATAGAATAGGTTTAGCCTCTGTATGGTTGGGCCATCAGGGTTTTAACTATTTCTATAAGGAGGGCAAGTATTTCGCCTCATAGCCTTCTGTTAATGTCCAGTCATGTTGCACCTTTTCTTTTTATATTAAGGCCGTGTAGTATGGGCAATTATTCCACTGTTTATTCGGTAATTGATTCTAGTGTGAAGTTCCCTTCAAGAACAATAAGTTATACATTGTTGATCAATAGATAAGCCCAAATCTGGGCTACTTTATGTAAATACTTTAATCGAGGACAATCGGTAAGTTGTAAGATTTAACTTAAGTGCGCCATAAGAAACTGATGCCCCTGCGAGGCTGGACTATGATATAGTTTTGCTAGCTCTTATAAAATTTTGTACCTGACAAGAGCACTAAGTCTCTTTTCTATGTAAAACAAAAAAATTATTAACAATAATTCATTTTTATTTGATTTTCGGACATTTAAGTCCTTATTATTGCTAGAGATGACGAGCTAATTTATGTTGTTGTTATTCATTCAGATTTTTTATTTATCATTTTCTTTAAGTTCAAGAAAAAGTAAAGAAATAAAATTTCAAAATTTGTTGCGTTAACTTCTGCTCTAATTAATTCCCCGTCCACCCATTCATCCATGACGCTTCTTATCGCTCTGAAATTCACGATATTACCTTAATAATAATAATAATAATAATAAGAAGAAGAAGAAGAAGAAGACCTGTGCTTTTCCGCAGCATTCGTTACGAATAGGTCAGGTAGCTCCTCTTGTTATGCCTGTCGTAGTTATATTGTTTCTCCTGCCCTTTTCAATGGTTTTGCGAACGTTTAATAAGAAGCGCGTTATGGTATGCCACAGTTCGTAGTCAGAATTCATCCATTCTGACGTCATCATGCCGTCTGTTTGGTAAAATTCTATCCATATATTCGCTTATCTATCCTGCAGTTCTTGATGTAAAACTTGGTATTGTGTCGTAGGAGGAAAGGAGCGTTTCTTTGCCAGGTAGAGAACTTTTTAAAGATACATGACCTTCATTCCTTCTAATGCAACCAGTTTATCCTTAGATAGTTTTTCCCAGATAATTTCTAAAGCGTATTTCATAATAGGGTTTGTTTGTATGTAGACTTTTTTCTCTCAGCAACATATAAGTTATTAAGAACGCGCTGCCACGTGTTGAATATATTTGCAAGCTGGGGAAGGTTGGAGAAACAAAGAGTATCTAGGAGGAATAGTATTCTTCCGTGATCAGAAGAAGTGTATAAACTCTGGCTTGACAGGTGGTAATCAAACAAGGCTGCTTGCAACGACATTACTAAGGATGAGAAACACAAATATCAGAATACTAGCAAGTGAACTGGTGCGTCACTACGGTATTCTGGAGTGTACACGGATTTCTCCGTAAATTACTGTAAAGACAGTGAGTAAGACTATATTAAATTGCATATCTATTACCCCATTCAGAGAAAGAAAGCAGGGAGGACGCCATAATTGTTTCCGCTGTAAGGCAGACATTGCGAAATTTTGTTGATAGTGCCAGGCCACATTTCCTACTGCCAACTACAGTACAATCGAGTTCGGGGGTTTCTATTATAACGGCAGGCTCACTTGGCAACCGCATTTCACAGTAGAGATTGATAGTTTCATTATAGAGACAGGCCCCTTTTCTTAATGCCAGTCACCATCGAGTTGGAGATATTTGATTACAATCGACAAATGCACCGCTATCTAACGTATCAAAAATCGAGGCACGACAATAAGTCATGGGACCAAAGTTGTAGATCTCTCCTAATCGAACGGTGTTTGTGATATCTGCTTTGTAATACAACTTACCGTTTAGCGACCAACTACCCCGAAACAAAGGTCTGCACCGTAATAAAAATGCCTCCATATTTCGATATTTTCCGGTGCCAAAAGATATACAGTTGAACAGCTTCGAATTTTTCCTCAAATAGTAGTGTGTCAAGGTTTCGGGATTAGCACTCGCATACATATGGAGTAATTAAGGAAGAAAAAAGTCCAGTTAAGAAAGTTGAAATTAATAGAAAATAGGATTATAACTGAGGACAGCCGGATAGGATATACAGTGGTGGTCAAAATAATAGAGCCACCTGGCAAAGGTTTAGAATAAAGTGCAAATTTATTACTAGACATGTGTGTACTATGATGGAAACAAAATTTTACGTTGTACAGGAACCATTACAACAGAGTCACATTGTACCACAGTCAGTTATATAGATAACACAACTGAAACTAATCAATAATATTCAAAATAATACCAGACCACAGGGTCAAAAAAATAGAGCCAATTGACACAAATATTTTGTACTTAATCTAAGTCTTATGAAATTTACAGGAACAGTCGTTTTTGCATAGGAGTGCATTAGTACTTCGTGGTGTAACCCTTATTTTTGAGGATTTCCCTGCATCTCTTACCCATAGAGTCGACTAAACGCCTGCATTCGTCGCTGCTGATCGCATACAAGGCTCTCTGGATTTCTTCCCAAAGTTTATCTAAAGACGTAGCTTTTGAGCGGTCAATTCTCTTGTCTACGATCTCCCATAAGTTCTCGATGGATGATGCGTCAGGGGATTGAGGTGGCCACTCTAATACTTCGATATGGTGATATTGAAAAATCTGCCTTATGATCCTTGCAGTATGCTTTGGATCGTTATCGTGCTGAAATTTCCATTTCAACGGCATTTTCTCCAGCATAAGGCAGCATCACATTTGCGAAGATGTCGTCGTACATTTCTGCGTTCATTATGCCGTTCATACGGCGTATTGGACCAAGGCCATACCATGAAAAACATCCCCATACCGTAACACTTCCGCCACCGTATTTCACAGTTTTTAAAGTGTACTTGGGATTAAATTCCTGGTTTGGTGGGTGGCGCACATAGACTTTTCCGTCTGAGGCAAACCTATTATACTTGGATTCATCGGACCAAAGGATGTTCCTCCACCAAATATTGGGTTTGTGTTCATTTCTCCGGGCGAAGGCCAACCTTTTCCGAACATTAGCTTTTGAAACATGTGGCTCCTGTCTCTCAATGCGCCCATTCAATTTTGCGGATCTCAGTCGTCTTTGAATCGTTGAAGTTGATGGTTGAACATCATTTTTGTCGCTAAACAAAATGGCCTTCAGTCGTGGTGGTGACAAAAATGGGTTTCTTTACTTCCCTAGTGATGACTCTGTCTACGCGAGGAGTAGTTACACGAGGTCGCCCCCTGTTCCCCACCTGCGGCTTCGTTTGTTTTGCCAGTCTAATGGCGTTCTGGACTCGTTTTCGCGAAACGTGTAAATCATTGGCTATTTGATTCATGGATATCCCACTTTTGAACATCCGGAACATTACTATACGACCATCATCACTTGTATGCTCTGCTCTGCCCATCTAGAAGAATGTAAACAAAACCAAACGTCAGTTTACATACAAAATAATATTGAGTGGAGGTTTGTTGACAAATAATATCGCTAGCCCCCAAAACAACTGCAAAAAATCAATTTGAACGGGACTTCTGTAAAACGGCTCTATTATTTTGACCCGTAAGATTCTTACCTTTATGCCTCTTTTCGAACGTCTAGCTCAAACGCTTCCTTTCGCACGACTACAGACAGCAGCGACGTCTTCCCTGATATTGTCTAAAAGGGACTGACAACACGGCACTCGTGGAGATTTTTCGAACTAATAGATATCCTAGTTCTTAATCTCGTCAATAGAGGTGGCTCTATTATTTTGACCGCCACTGTATATACTAAGTGGATGCCATCAATTAATTTTGATGGTATGAGTTAGGGATATAAGAAGGTGGTAACAGAGGAGAAATTTAAGTGCAGTGATTCTTAGGTAAGCAGATAAGAAGACGACTTACTGTGTTATTACTTAAGCCTAAAGAGGCAAGGAAGGAGCAAGAAATTTAAGCGGAAAACGAAAGTAGAATAGAAATATAGTAAAAACTTAAAGGAAATGCCAGAAAACACCTTACGGTGTGGAATAATGTGCTACACTTCCCTCTACTGTTCAAATATTAACAACGCCCCTTAGTATTATTCGAGTTCGATTGTACCCCCCAACGGTATTCCGCCAATATCTTGCAGAATGGCCGATTGTCGCCCCTCTTGCTTTCTACCCAAGAAACACCACGAGATAACAGGAATGATAACGATAATGGCGCATGTGCTACTTGGCTGCTGGCAAGCAGTCAGAGAGGTTGCCATGAAAATTTATAGGTTCGTTGTTGGTCTGTCGGGCACTCAATGCAGGGCATGAGACACGCAGAAAATTCACCATTATTTGAAGAGTAAGCGATTATGTATATAACTAAATATCGTTTATAATGAAGGGATGTTCATTGATTTTACAGGAAATCAATAGTATAAGAGAATAGGGAAGAAAAATGTTCTGATTTTCCTATAAACACCTCCTCTATTTAGATATTTGTAAGTCATGTGCATATCGAAACCTTCCCCTAGATAAGAATACTCTAATTGTGAAGTTTGGTCGAGATTTATCCAGCCGTTTCACCGTGGTGGTGGAACAGACAGACAGACAGACAGACAGACAGACAGACAGACAGACAGACAGACAGACAGACAGACAGACAGACAGACAGACAGACAGATACGAAAAACAAAAACCACTGATACGATTTTGAGTTGACCTGAAACGGATAAATATCTGAAAAAATGGCAAAACAAACGAAATAACAGAAAGTGGACACCCTACGGCTTTATTTATATAGATTAATGAAAGTGTTAGTCACTTAGCAACCTGCTAAGTTCAGAATGTATTGCGAGTTGGGGTAAGCCTTTGCCTGCAATTATTGGAGTGATCACTTAATGATTAGATTTTATAATTACACAAAGTTGGCTGAACTTAGAAACCATTTTTTTTATTTCGTGTGCCTATTTCTAGCCGAGTGCAGCCCTTGTACGGCAGACCCTCAGGTGAGGGTGGGCGGCATCTGCCATGTGTAGGCAACTGAGTGTTATTGTGGTGGAGGGTAGTGTTATGTGTGGTGTGTGAGTTTCAGGGATGTTGGGGACAGCACAAACACCCAGCCCCCGGAATTAACCAATGAAGGTTAAAATCCCCGACCCGGCCGGGAATCGAACCCGGGACTCTCTGAACCGAAGGCCAGAACGTTGACCATTCAGCCAACGAGTCGGACACTTAGAGACCTATTAATGTCTCAAGACTCATAGGAGGTAATTTTGGAGATAATGAAACCAAAATGAAGCATTTCGGTTCATTAGATCGGACGGACAAATTTGCCGAATCTGTCTTTAGAAAACTCTTAATATATAGATAATAATAACCTTCCCAATAATATTAAATAACCGAGTGAGTTGGTCCAGCAGTTACGATCGCGTAGCTGTCATCTTGCATTCGGGTGATAGTGGGTTCGATTCCCACACTTTGACACTGATGAGCACAGGATATTTGAAAGTGTAAAATTTGGGAGTTGGGAATTGTTTAAATGGATTTTTAAGGAGTTGTCAATAAAGTGTAATTTTTTAACGATCATGGCCACTACTGTAGGTGGATTGTAAGTTTTAGTCATGAATGAGAGGTAGAATACCATAGAAGTTTTAAAACCTCTGCTGTAGGTGTTGGCATTTTCAAAGAGCTACACAACGCTATTCTAGATACTCTGATGAACCCATTGCATAATTAATATTATTTTTATTCAGACTGCAAATATTTGCAATTCAAGACTGATGACTCCCAAACCTCTCTTTTTTTCTCAAATGTGAAATAAGATTCTTGTGTTCTGCGTGTAAACCCACGATACAGAGTATGATTCTATCAACAGTCTTTGTTTCTACTAAAAGAAACACACACACACACATGGCACTACAGTCCTTGAAGGGCCTTGGCCTACCAACCAACCGCTGCTCAGCCCGAAGGCCTGCAGATTACGAGGTGTCGTGTGGTCAGCACGACGAATCCTCTCGGCCGTTATTCTTGGCTTTCTAGATCGGGGTCGCTATCTCACCGTCAGAGAGCTCCTCAATTCTAATCACGTAGGCTGAGTGGACCTCGAATCAGCGCTCAGGTCCAGGTGAAAATCCCTGACCTGGCCGGGAATGGAACCCGGGGTCTGCGGGTAAGAGGCAGGCACGCTACCCCTACACCACGGGGCCGGCATTGCAACTAAAAAGCCCTTATAATTCTTTAAATGTATTTGCTGCCACTTGAAGTTCAGGATGCCATGACCGACATAGTAGGTAAGATAACATGTGACGATGTATTTGCAGGACTGTATTTGCAATTAACGCATTAGCTGAATCCGTGGATCAACGGTAGAATATCCTACTCAAAATCCCAAGTCCGTGGGTTCGATTCCTGTTGAGGTAACTGATTACTGAAGGGCAGTCAAATATCTTGGCAAATATTCTGCCACAAGGTTACCCGCCACACCCCTTTAGGGTGAAAATTGACATAATATCAATTTCCTGTGTTTGTTACAGTAGGATGCAACATTAAAATCCATACTCTCCAGACAGGGCTGTACGTGAGAAGCTATGTGTTATTGTGGTGGAGGATAGTGATGCGTGCGAGGTGCAGAAGTCTTGGGGACGTCAGAAGTTATCAGTCCAAGCCAAAGGATTTGACTGTTTACAATTAAAATACCAATGCCCAGATGGAAATCGAACCCTCGGTCATTAGGTCCGAATGCTAAGGCACTGGCCATCAAGACACGGAGGTGGACTAAAGCTCATTCCACGTTAAGAAAACAGTACTGTTCTTATGGACCTACAAGGTGTGAAGACACTCCTCTCTGAGACACCCATAATTCCTCATGATATAATACTGTACTTTGTGATATATTATGATAGATAAAAATTGAGGCATTTTTGCCAGTAAGTTATTAAAGTAACTGCATCATATTTTCTTTTCCATAAATACAGTTGTATGGAGGAAGCACAATGGATGGAATAGTCATCGCTTCGTTGCCTTCCTTCATTTTCCTTCTGTGCTGCTCTGGTTCAATCATCGTGTAGTCCCTCACTCTGTGAACCGTCGTCAGCTCACTTCTGTAGTGAAGTCATCTAGAGTATTTATTTGTTGCGTCGGGTTTCTAGCCTTTATTTGCCTGAATACATTTATTACACGCAGTTAAGTGCATCCCTCACCCCTCGAGCACATTCGTTCGTTCGTAATCTGTTTTCCCTCCAGGGTCGGCTTTTCCCTCGAAGTAAGCGAGGGATCCCACCTCTACCGCCTCAAGGGCAATGTCCTGGAGTTTCAGACTCTGGGTCTGGGGATACAACTGGGGAGGATGACCAGTACTTCTCCCAGGCGGCCTCACCTGCTATGCTGAACAGGGGCCTTACGGAGGAATGGAAAGTTTGGAAGGGATAGGCAAGGAAGAGGGAAGGAAGCGGCCGTGGCCTTATGTTAGGTACCATCCCGGCATTTGCCTGTAGGAGAAGTTGGAAACCACGGAAAACCACTTCCAGGATGGCTGAGGAGGGAATCGAACCCCCCTCTACTCAGTTGACCTCCCGAGGCTGAGTGGACCCCGTTCTAGACCTCGTACCACTTTTCAAATTTCGTGGCAGAGCCGGGAATCGAACCCGGGCCTCTGGGGGTGGCAGCTAATCACACTAACCACTACACCACAGAGGCGGACCCGTCGAGCACATAAAACATATTTTGTCTGTTTTCCCCCCAAGTTGCCTTACTCTTCAATGCTGAGGTCTTATATGTGATTCCGTACAAACAAAAAATAGCCCCTGTAAATTCCCCGTACCCTTTAGTTCATAATAAAATAATTTGTAACTTAGTTTCTTCCGCTTTTTTCTTTAACTCAAATACTGAATTTCACAAATATATATGAGCCACCGTTTTCCCGTGATGGTGTTGAACAGAGCCGTTCGATATGCTAACCTTGTTGTCATAAAAGCAATAGTGTTTTCTTAACATGGAATAACCTATAGGATTGATTTTTTTAGTAGGTTGACTTCGCAAAATTTCGAACATCTTTTAGGTGATGATTGCTTAGGAAGGGTCTAGGATAATAAAAGAAGTTAAGAAGATGACGCTACTGACTTAGTGCAAATAGACGAACACTGTTTTTCATGGTTAAAACTGTCTCAGGAAATTCATCTTCAAAGTACCATATCAGGTATCTGGCCCCGCGGTGTACGGGGAAGCGCGTCCGTTTGTCACCCGGTGGCTCCGGGTTCGATTCCCGGCCGGGTCAGGGGGTTTTAATTTAAATGATTAATATCCCTGGCCTGGCGCTGGGTGTTTGTGTCGTCCTAAATGTTCCTTTCCTCACATTCAACATTTTACACTTCCAAATACATGCAGGTTCACAACATATAGTGCAAAGTAGGGGTAAAAGATTTTTTTAGTTCGACGCCCCGAATAAATAGCATTTTTATTTTAAAAACAAAAAAACCATATCAGGTCCACCTGACGTTGACGATCACTTTAGCGAATGTTGTGCGGTGGAAAATATTTCAACACTATGTGTTCCAGTCCAATCGTTGATGATTTCAAGCCATGATGTTCATCTTCTCCTGGCACCTCTTCGACCCTATATTTTGCCTTGTACAATTCATTATAAGATGAGGTTACGGTCATTTCTGAGGATGTGGCCAAGGTAAGAAATCTTACAGCGCTTTATTGTTCGAATGAATTCCCGACTTGACCTTCTGAGTACTTCTTGGTTCGTTAGTCGAGCAACTCTCAAAATCCTGTGCATCCTCCTGCCGGTCCACATTTCAAAGCCTTCCGAGCGTTTCACTGACATGTTATTAAGAGTCCATGCTTCCACACCATATAGCAAGCCTGACCATGTATAGGACTTGACTATCCTTTGCCCCTGTTTTAATTTAGGAAGTCATTACAAAGAAAGATTTTATTTTTTAAGTAACTGAGCAAGTTGGACATGCGGTTAGGATCGCGTACATGTGAGTTTGCATTCGGGAGTTGGTAAATTCTAATCCTACTGTCCGCAGCCCTGAATATGGCCTTCCGTGGTTTCCCATTTCCATACCCGGCACACCTTGGGGCTGTACCTTCATTAAGGCCACGGGCGGTGCCTTCCCAATCGTAGCCATTTTCCAACCTTGCGCCGCTGAAATCCTTCGATGTGTTAGTGCGAAGTTAAACTACTAGCAAAATAAATAAATAAATAAATAAATAAATAAATAAATAAATAAATAAATAAATAAATAAATAAATAAATAAATAAGCTTCGCCATATTCCTGTTCTTTATTTCACTTCTTTCTCAAGTTATTCAGTCACAATTTTTTACAATCACCGACAGAGATAGGTGTTATGCCGACGATGGAATAGGAAAGGGCTAGGAGTAGGAAGGAAGCGGCCCTGACCTTAATTATGGTGCAACCCCAGCATTTGCTTGGTGTGAAAATGGAAAACCACTGAAAGCTATCTTCAAAGTTGACGACAGTGGTTTGGAACCCATGCAAGCCGAATGCAAACTCACAGCTGCGCGCCTCTAACCGCACGACCAACTCACTTTGTGGGACGTCAACTGATTGCAGGAGTTTCGATTCCCACTTCGGCCGTCCTCGAAGTTAATATCTGTGGTTTCCCAGCTCTTCTCCAGCAAATGCAGGGATGGTACCTAACTTAAGGCCACGACCACTTCTTTCCCACTCCCTTGCCTGTCCCTTCCAGTCTTGCCATCTCCCACAAAGCTCCCTCTCAGCATTACAGGTGAGGCCGTCTGGGCGAGGTACTGCTCCTTTGTCCCAGTTGTATACCCTACCCCACATCTCACGTTTCAGGACGCTGTCCTTGAGGCGGTAGAGGTGGAATTCCTCGCTATGTCCGGGGGACGGTAAACTAACTAAAGGAAAATAAATAAAAAATCTAGCTGGGATTGCAATCCACTTCTATTCCCGGTTGCGTTACTTGAGGTTCGAAGATTGTGTAATTCCTGGTAGAGCTCGGAATCTAACACAGGTAAACCAGACAGGAATGTACTATTTTATCCCTCATACCCCGGCAGTGAACAACGAGAAAAGGAGAAAAATGAAAGATTTTAAAATATTAACCAGACAACCAGAGTTATCACCTGTGTAACGGTAATTAGTAATGCATTATGCACTACAAAGAATTTTAAATCATCTTCATTAAATATTTAACTTACCGTGGTTAGTTATAGAAGAATACGAGAGACTTCAAAGGGGCGGTTTCTTAAATAATACAAGAGGTCTGTCTTGCCTGTGATGAAGTGGTTTCTGCTGCTAATTGTGCTGATTACTCTTTCATAGTGGTAGTGATTAACGTCGAGAGATATAAGAAGAATTTGTACTCGTGGAGCTTTGCTACGGAAGTATGTGTTAGCTACTGAGGAACGAAAAGAATTCCTCTCTTGAATGCTGGTTGTATTTTACTGTAATAACTAACAGTACACGCACTTCCCCTAGTAAAAGTACTAATTTTAAGAAATAAATTTAAGGTAATAATACATATTCGACAAACTTGACCATATCGGTCCTTAATTTGTCCGTATTGACTCGTAATAACAATAATGTACAACGGGTGATTGTCTGGTCCGCCCTGTCAATGTAATATTAATACGAGCGGTACTGTGAGTCAATGCAAAGTTTCACTTTAACCCTTATAACTACATTTTTCAAAAAACAAAAAGCCCCTTTGGGTTTTTAACCAAAGAACACATTATAGAATGAGTTGATTATTAATATTATATTATTAATATTATATTGACAGGATGGACCAGACAATCACCCTATGTACATTATTGTTAATGATACATATCACAAGGTGTACAACTTTGCTTCCGCCGTTTTGTCCCCAACATTGGAGGCTTTAATGAAACGGATTACTTACACATGTATCATTCAAAGTAGTGTCCATCGCTGGTCACGACTTTTTCCCATCTTTCGGGCAGTGTTCGTATCCCGTGTCGAAAAAAATTGTTCATCGTTTGAAGCGATCCACGAATCGATCCAATTTGTGACCTTCATGAGATTGGAAGTGTTTGTCAGCTAGGCCATGCACCATTGATCAAAACAGGTGATAATCAAAGGGAGCAATGTCTGGAGAAACAGCGGGTGGGGTAGGACGTCCCATTTTAACATTCCCGAGTATGTTTTGACCTCTTTTGCAACGTGGGGTCGAGCGTTTCCGTGTTGCAAAATCACTTTATCGTGCCTCTCGCTGTATTGCGCCCGTTTGCCTTTCAATGCTCTGCTCAAACGCATTAATTGCGTTCGATAACGAGCACCTGTGATTGTTTCACCGGGTTTTAACACCTCATAGTACACGACGCCGAGCTGGTCCCACCAAATGCAGAGCTTGATCTTGGAGCCGTGAATATTTGGTTTTGCCGTCGACGTTGAAGCATGTCCGGGATATCCCCATGATTTTTTACGTTTAGGGTTATCGTAATGAAACCATTTTTCGTCCCCGTTCAAGGTCTCTTGGTTTCAACTCATACGGGACCCAAGTTCCCTCTTTCTGAATCATGCCCATGGTTTTGAGACGTTTTGAAATGGCTTGCTGTGTCACTCCCGCTGATCGTGCCAATTCTTCTTGAGTTTGACGCGAGTCTTCACTCTGCAATGTCTCCAGTTCTGCATCTCCGAAAACTTTCTCTCTTCCACCACTATGCCGGCCTTCGACGTTAAAATCACCGTTCTTGAAGCGTTGAAACCACTCACGATACGTTCTTCCACTAATAGCGTCCTTACCATACGTACGTGAGAGCATTCGATGAGACTCAGCCGCTGTTTTCTTCATATTGAAGCAGAACAGTAACACCTCCCGCAATTGCCGAGAATTTGGCTCGTACACTGCCATGCTCAATCGAGAACAACTTTATGATGCAGACACACATCGACTAAGTTTGAATGGGGTTATGTTGACCGAGGCCCAAGCTAACTGCCTGACGTCTGCTATCTGTTTCGTTCGACCGCTACGTACCGTTGTCGCCATCCATCGGCAAACGGCGGAAGCAAAGTTGTACACCTTGTACGAGTGGAATATTTTGTGCTATTAACAATGCTAATGAACACGTGAACAAGGTCCATTTTAGTTTTTAAGTATACGACATCTATACAGATTTTATTCTGCGAAGTCCAATAGGGAAACGATGTACTCTAAGTCCGAAAATTCACATACTTGCAAAAGAAATTTAAATATAACTACTTTAGGTTTACTTCTATTTGTTGAAATTGTAATTTGTTTCGTGCAAAATTCACGTCAAAAGAAAGAACCTGTTGGAAAAGTCCACAGTTCAAGCCCTTCAGGCAAGCAACTCCGTGTTGAAAACATCCTAGGGACATGAGATACGAAATTTTGGTAAATAAAATAGAATAAAGCATGAGAATATATTATTTATTTATTCCTAAACTAGCGAATGTACCCGTGCTTCGCTACGGTATTATACATTGTATTCTAATATCGAAGTAAATAGTGTACATGCAGTAAATAAGATTGTTTTAAAATTGCATGTCTTTTAGCGTTATTCGAGAAAGAGCATGGGGAGGTCCCCGTACGTTGTTTCCAATGTAAAGTGTTTGTTATGGATTTGTGATATAACGGCAGGCTCACTTGCCTACTGCCATTCACAATCGAGTTGGGAAGTTTACATTATAATTGCAGGCCCCATTGCCTACTGTGCGGACAGAATCGATTTGGGGAGTTTTCGTTAAAATGGCAGCCCCCCTTTCCTACTTCGAGAGAGATTACAGTTGAGGAGTTTCTATTATAATGGCAGGCAATTACCCTACTATCACTCGAAATTGAGTTGTGCAGTTATCATTATAATGCCAGGCCCATTTTCCTACTTCCAGCCAGCTTACTGCCAGTCACACCAAGTTGGTGAGTTTCCATCAAAATAGCAGGCCACTATGCCTAATGCCAGTCACATTTTAGATGAGGACATTTCTTTATAATGACGGGCACCCTTGCCTACTGCCAAACACAATCGGGTAGGGGAGTTTTAAACAAAACTGCATGCTCACTTGCCTTCTGCAAGTCAAATCGAGAAGTGAACTATTCATTACAATTGTAGACCTTCCTTACTAATGACAGTTACACAGGAGTTGGAGAAGGAACCCTTTCATACCGCCAGTCAAAGTCGGTGTGGGGAGTACTGATTACAATAGCAGACCCACCCTTTCTCGATCGCTACAAATCGACATCAGTGAATATATATAGATCGACATACGAAAGTATATGCGTGTTTACAATATTGAAGACCTTCATTTACAGATTAACTGCTACTAAACGTACGTCATATCGACAAAGGATTATACCATAAGACACGCCGGATTTAGTGGCCTAAATGGCTGGTCCTATGATATGTCATCTATTCTTGGGTCAGATTGAGTCAGAAACGTGGAACAGGGTAACGTTCTTGTAAGATTATCTCACATTACATTACTTTTCGGATAATTATGTGACAGCTACATACATAGCATTTGGCTCATATATGGCTACTGGGTGGGCCAATTTTCGTGAAGAGTTTGATGATTCTGTATTTCATATAAGTAATCGAAGGTATGAATTATGCATGTGAAAATTCCAAATTGACTTAACGTCCATTAATAGAGAAAAATAAAACGTAAAAGGGATACAGATACGGCAAAAAGTCATAAGACCAAGGTTGTAGATCATTCCAAATTGAACGGAGATTGTGCAATCTGTTATGTGATAGGAATTTCCGAAGGTCTGCACCATCATTAAAATTGCCTGCATATTTCGATATTCTTCGGGGATAAAAAGTGAAAAATGTAATGATCTTGGATGTTTTCCGTTCGTTACAGGCTAAAACGTATAATTTTGTCAAATTTCAATTATCTTCTTTTTCTTCTGGCAGATTATGCCGCAATCTGGATTTTGGGCGAGGCGGGTAAAAATTAGGACTTTCAGGAAACTAAACCAAAAATTATGCAGATGGTCATTATTACCCCTTAAACGGAAAGCTGTACGAAAATTTCGCCAAAATAGTCAATGTAGAGGCACACAGTCATGATATCTCCCTTATTAATCCTCCTGACGAAAAAATGCACATGAAAGAAAGGTTTAGAGGTGGAATTCCATCACGTTTGGTCGATTTCCAGTCAGGTTGGTCTTGTTCTGTATATATTGTGGAAGAATAAAATCACCATTTCGGTTCCCTATAAACCGCCAGTCCATTCCGGAACATGAAATGTTATTTACGTTTAAAACCTACCTTTGGACAGGTGGATGCTAAATATGAATTTTGGTTCGAATGTCTTCAGTAGTTTTCAAGTTGTAAGGAATACGCTTTACACGCACCCGCTCGTGAGTTAAGTCCGATGGGACTTGTACAAAAAAAAAACCGGTCCGTTAATGATATCTCCCTTATTAATCCTCGTATCGAAATGATGCACATGAGAAAAAAGGTTTAGAAATTAATTTCTACCAAGGCAGGTAGATTTAAATTAACGTTGGTTGTGTATATTTTGTGGAAGTGCAAAATCACTGTTTCGGTTTCGTATAAACCCCCAGTCAGTTCAGGGATTTAGAAACAATATTTGCCCTAAAACCTATCAAGGACAGGTGTATTCTAAATATGAGTATTGGTGGAAATACATCCAGTAGTTTGTAGCACTCGCGTACATACGGCGTAATTAAGGAAGAAAATAATACAGTTAAGAAAGTTGAAAGTAACAGAAAATGGATTATAACTGAGGACAGCCGGATAACGACAAATATGTAAATGCCAAGTTAATGTATTGGAAAATCAAATGCCCCTCAATAAATTATGCTAGTGTGAGTTATGGATATAATAAAGCGGTAACAGAGGAGAAATTTAGGTCCATTGATTCCTAGGTAAACAAATAATAAGAAGATGACTAATGGTGTTATTACTTAATCTATTCGAAGGCGGTTATAACATCCAACGATATTCCGCCAATATCCCGCAGATAGGCCGATTGACGCCTCTCTTGCCTTCTACCCAAGGAACAACCACGAATTTAAAAGCATGATGAGGAAAATGGCAATACGTTACTTCCCTGCTGGCATGCAGTCAGAGACGTTGCCATGGTAACCTGTAGGTTCGTTGTCGGTCTGTCGGTCACTCAATGCAGAGCATGGTACCAGCAGAAAATTGTAAATTTCTCCGTCATGTAAAGAGTAAGGTAAATTATGAACATAACGAAAGTTGTTTATAATGAAGAGACGTTTCACGTACGGTAATCGAAGTTTACAGAAAATCAATAGTATAAGAGAAAATGGAGGAAAACCATTCTGGTTTTCCTATAAACGCCCGTCTATTCAAAGATTTTAAAATGATATGCATACTGAAACCTTCCCCGGGATGAGTATACTCTAAATATGAAGTTTAGTTGAGATCTATCGAGCCGTTTCGACGTGATGGTGGAAAAACCATTCTGGTTTTCCTATAAACCCCCGTCTATTCAAAGATTTTAAAATGATATGCATATCGAAACCTTCCCCGGGAGGAATATACTCTAAATATGAAGTTTGGTTGAGATCTATCCAGCCGTTTCGACGTGATGGTGGAAAAACCATTCTGGTTTTTCTATAAACCCCCCGTGTATTCAAAGATTTTAAAATGATATGCATATCGAAACCTTCCCCGGGAGGAATATACTCTAAATATGAAGTTTGGTTGAGATCTATCCAGCCGTTTCGACGTGATGGTGGAACAGACAAACAGACAGACAAACAAACAGACACGAACAATTTTATTTATATAGATTTACAATCCGTTTTTTTATCATCGTTATCCGGTCAATTAGATTAGAAATTTGCCTTTTTCCACCACTAAGAGCGGTAATGTGAGTCAATGCAAAGTTTCACTTTAGCCTTTTTAATTATATTTTTCAAAAACCAAAAACCCCTTTTGGGTTTTTAACCAAAGAACACATTAGAGAATGAATAATATAAATGAGTTAATTTGGCTAGGATTTGAATAAAAAAGAAAACGAGTAAAGAAACAAGCGATTTTAGGCTGCTTTTCCGGAATGCATTTAGTCCAGAAGCGATTTTTTGAAATTTGTCTTTTAGTTTGATAGAGCTATCAATGACTCAAAATTTGAAACATTTCAGAACCCTTTAGTCCTTCAAAGTTTGACAGAATTGAGAACATTGCTTAATTTTACGTTTTTCGGAGTATGGCGACACCTATTTTGTCTGCTGAGAAATGTTTTCAATATTAAAATACCGTGATACGCACAGATAAATTTGTTAAAGTCATGAAACCTTATACGATGTAAATATTACAGAAATGATCCTTAGGTTTGCGTACAAGAAGCAGCGATCTCGACGTTGAAGAAACAAACTATTATTAAAGAATATGAATGTAGTGTACTGACTGTAAACCAGACAAAGAATGTTTTTATGCACATCATTCGCACTTCTACAAAAGCATTGTCAGAACTGAATACCTGATCATTCAAAATGTTCTGCAACTTACTTTGTTTGACGTATGATTCGGAAATCTTCTCCATCAGTTAACAATACATAAGAATGTACTATCAAATTCATTCTTGTAGTAGTATCGTAAGTATGCACTTAGCTGATAAGGAAGTTCTTTGACTGATTTTATTACATGGTGCTTTGAATCAAATTTTCTTACAGTGCACTGGTCCAATACCAATCTATCGAGTTAGACTTAGCTCCGTCTTCTCGATTTATCTTGATCGTTAGTTTGGAGGTCAGTCAAGAGATCGATGCTATTAACTAGTTTACCATTGCAGTCGCTTCAGTTTGAGAAGCGATCAGGCAGGAATGAATCACGATGGAGAGAAAATGCTCTCTTCTCGTCTCACACATAATTTTACAGGAAAGACGGGAGGAGAATATGTCTCAACATGCTATGATTTTACAATGACATTATCTTCGGTGAGAATTATTTCTTTCTGGGCTTTGTAGCATAGTTTGTTTGGCGTTCGTTTCCTATGTTCAAATTTCTAGACTGGAATCTCAGCACAGTTTGTTGCATTTACGATTTCTTAATAATAAAGTTATTGATTTTATGTCTCACTAACTACATTTATAGTTTAAGGAGACGCCGAGGTGCCGTAAACGTGTCCTGCGAGAGGTTTTTAATGCCAGTAAATTTACCGAGATGACGCTGGCGTATTTGAGCATCTTCAAATACCAATGAAACCGAGCCAAGTTCGAACCCGCCAACTTGAACTCAGAATTCTAGCGCTTTAAGGGAACCGGGAAGTGTGATAGGTTCCAAAATGTCAATATTCATTCATTTTTGAGCTTAAAAACTCCAATGTTGCCTGAAGGATTCGGCATATCAATTATTGTGCTGAAGTTAAATTTGATGGAATAAAATTAGGTTTAAACATAATTCTACACGCTGAATATCATTAGATGCCAGCTACCAGTCACATTCTTTTTTGCATTCTCCGTAAATCATATTTTTTGAAATTTTAAGTACTTTTTTCTCAAAAACTATCACATCAATGTACTGAAAACTTGGTAATCTCTTAGACAATATATAGATCTGATTGTGGAAATAAAGTTAATCAGACATCTTGATTAGTTCGTGGAGGCCAGCTTGAAAAGCACTGAAAAATTTACAGAAAAATTCAGTTTTCAACTAGGTTATAAGAAATAACGATTTCTCAACTACTGTAAACAATAGGACAATTCTTATACTTCAGAAGCTCAAAGAAGTTTTAAATGTTATGCACGCATAGTTTCTTGGGTCTGGTTTGAGTATTTTCTCAGAAAAAGGTACATCAGTTAAGGGAAATTTTAACAATATTTTTAAAATTTTACAGTGTTCCTTTTTACACAAAATATGAAAACAATTGAAGCTTCATAGTCTGCCGAAATAATGATGAATTTATTCTGAATATATGAAATGAACATTAAAGGAAATATATTTTATTTTCTGAGATAAGTAACTAAACATTTGAAGTTACATTTTTCTATCGTTACGTACATCCAAGTTCCCTTAAAATAAATGATGAAATTTTAATATTCATACCCTAAAAGTAAATTAAAAATTTCCTGATTAAGTTCGTACGAAACTTCAAGAAAAATGCTTTTGTGTTTATTAATTTACCATTAAATTTACTCCAGTTTTCACGTATTTATTTTGAAACTTCCACATTTCCAAAGATTTGTAAAGTAGAATATTAAGTTGTTCATTAATTTGTAGAAACATCTCCATTATTTACTTAAACCTGGACCAAATGAATGTCAAATTTTGGTGCTAATAAATTACAAGTATATCACGATGCAAAAGATTTTCAATGACAATAGAGCACCTCCCATACGATTCAAGTTTCAAATGCTTGAGCGTGTGCACTGGTCAAAGTAATGTAATCAATATAGGTGGAGAAATTCATTTAACCCTGGACTGGAAAACTTAGGATTTTCGGACATAAACTGAAACATGGGGCAATGAAAGCATGAAATGGCGTATGGCTTTTAGTGCCGGGAGATCCCAGGACGGGTTCGGCTCACCAGGTGTAGGTCTTTTCATTTGACTCCCGTAGGCGATCTCCGCGTCGTGATGAGGATGAAATGATGATGAAGACAACACATATACCCAGCTCCCGAGCCATGGAAATTAACCAATGATGGTTAAAATTCCCGACCCTGCCGGGAATCGAACTCGGGACCCCTGTATCCAAACACCAGCACGCTAACCATTTAGCCATGGAGTCAGACATGGGGCAATGAGTTTCCCATATTTTAAATGAAATGAACTATATTGTTCAACGTACCCAGCATCGATAAACAATTCGAAACGAGCTTAGCATGGTATTTAGAACGGGATAGTCCTAATAAACACAATGTCACACCTCAGTGTTCTTCCAAATTTCATATCAGGCTTGGACGACCATCGATGATGATTCTTTCATTTAATTTAACATGCACTGGAATATATAACCTCACCGGACAAAAAATTACCCACCCTTGTGCGCACACACAGACGGACCGTTAAGCCTGTAGAGATGGCATAGCGAACGAATCAACCATAACCGCATTGCCTCTACGTGAGGATGAGGCGGTAGCGATCAGTGAAACATTGGTGTTTTAAGCGGACAGTGTGCGTCAACATGGGTTGAGGTAAGGAGTGGCAAAATGAGACAATCGTGTTCGGCCGTTGCCATGGCCATACGACGCGTGAAATTGATGGATTTGTTGGTGTTAGGCAGCGGACTGTTCAACGTATCGGCAAGTAGTGGTGTACTACACGTGGTCATGAAACACAACGTCAAAATTGTGACTTATAAGGGCCGGAGACGCTTTTCAAGGCTTGTGAATCAAAATCGCTTCCAAACCCGACAAGAATTGCTGCAGTCAGTGACTGAAGGTCCATCCCAACCTGTTAGTGGGAAAATATTGCGACGGGAATTGCATGTAATGAATATTTGGAATCAGTCACCTCACATGAGGCCAACACAACACATAAAGCTGGGCGTCTTCAGTAGTCTGGAAATCATCGAATGTGGACAGTAGATGACTCTCGGAATGTAATGTGGTCTGGCGAATCACATGTTTGCCTGTATTTCAATGACGTCCGTCATCGAATGCACCGAAGGTCAAACGAAGCACTTCATCCTGGAAATGTGCAGTGTCAGGTTCAAGCAGCAGGTGGGTCTCTAATACTTTGGGGATGTTGTTTGTATCATGCATTGTGCCCGCCCACTGAGGTGACCACTAACATGAATCAGCATGTTTATTTAACTTCAGTCAACATATACATGATGAGTATGCTATTAATATCCCACCTGCCTTGAACCCTATTGAAATCTGTGGGACGTATTGGAACAGCGGGTAAAACACCGACATTACCATCCCCGCAATTTGGTGAATTGCGCGATGAAATACTCGGCGAGTGGCTTAACCTGGGTGCGACGTACCTGCAAAATCTCGTAGATATACTTCCTAACCGAATGCAGGCGGTTATCAAGTCCAGAGTCTGAGGTACACAGTATTAAATGCTTTCTTTTTTTGCTAGTTGCTTTACGTCGCACCGACACAGATAGGTCTTATGGCGACGATGGGACAGGAAATGGCTAGGAGTGGGAAGGAAGCGGCCGTGGCCTTAATTAAGGTACAGCCCCAGCATTTGCCTGGTGTGAAAATGGGAAACCACGGAAAACCATTTTCAGGGCTGCCGATAGTGGGGTTCGAACCTACTATCTCCCGAATACTGGATACTGGCCGCATTTAAGCGACTGCAGCTATCGAGCTCGGTAGTATTAAATGAAGCTTGTATTGATTTCCCCAGGGGTGCCTAAAATTTCGTCCGGTGAGCTTATCCAGTCTTCTTTCCCACAGTGGCCTCCTCTTCGTCATTTGAAGTGAGTGGTCTTCCTTCTGCACTTTCTTCTTAATCTGACTTTATAAGTTAGCTTCGAATCCAGTCCTCATCGTTTCCAAAAATGAAAATATTTTCCACTCATAGTATTAACCTAAAAGTATTGAAGAAGTCATAGGAAACAAATCCATTATGTACCTTGCCGGATAAACAATGATAGTTCTACGAATAATAAAATATTTGGAAGAACAACAAACTAACGTAAACTGAAACATGGGATGTTGCATGCCTCAAGGCTACCACAGAGCACGGAAACAAATCCTCACACACTAACAAATTGTTATATTCGAATGCTGACTCTCTCCGAATAAAATTCACGTCATATGGCGTTCACAGAGAGTATCAATATAAAGTGATAGCGAAAAGAAATTTCTCTGGGGCACTGTACGCCCCATGTTTCCAATCAAGGGTTAAATTAATTACTCAAAACGTTATACATAACGAATTAGGTACGTACCTTATGTTTATCAAGGTGGAGCGGTCGCAAGTAAGGGTCATACAACAGCTTATCAGGTTCTACGTTGATGGGAGACTGACGGTGACCCTTATTGCATAATGGCCACTGGGGGTTGATAAGACCCCAGAAGCCCGGCCCTGGAAAAAGAAAAGGAAACATACATTTATGATATGAAATAGCTCTAATATTCTCGCTGTCAAACAAACTGAATAACATACATTATAGTAATAGACTGAGAAAATTCACAAGGGATAGCTACCCTAGAACAAGAGGTACCTTACGTTAACAGCATCAAATATATAGTAATTTACTTAATTCCAATCCAATTTTCACACTATTTATCTTACCATTAAATAATTTTATATATTTTTAATTCTAAAATTCCCCTATTGTACCGCTATCCTCGACGAGGAATGCTTTATTTTTCTTTGCAGATACCGTATTAATGGTGAGTTACTATTGACAATGCCTTACGGAAAACATCTAAAGAGGTATCTTTTAAAAATGAAACAGGAATACCTGAACGAAGGCAGAAATTAATTGAAATTTTTTTGGCAGTTCCTCGCGCACCGAAGTGTAGCCCAATCACCTCCCTGAAACTGACGAGTGTCTGATACTTTTCTTCACAGTACTTAAAACATGGTTCGTAGCAACTCTTCTTTTCAGAAACAACATCTCTTTTTTTGCTAGGGGCTTTACGTCACACCGACACAGATAGGTCTTATGGCGACGATGGGATAGGAAAGGTCTAGGACTGGGAAGGAAGCGGCCGTGGCCTTAATTAAGGTACAGCCTCAGCATTTGCCAGGTGTGAAAATGGGAAAACACGGAAAACCATATTCAGGGCTGCCGACAGTGGAGTTCGAACCTACTATCTCCCGAATACTGGATACTGGCCGCACTTAAGCGACTGCAGCTATCGAGTTCGGTGTTCTCAAGGTAATACTTGATGTCGATCACTTGTTGTCAGGAAGCGTGACTTGTAAAAATATTCGAAGGCATATTGTTTATCACAGCATGTGTGTTAAACAGATCACCCGCTACAATGTGTCCATGGAATGATTTTATTCAAAAGTAGTCACCACATTTATCCCACTGGGAGACGACACGATCAATTCCAGTTTTGTAGAAAGAGGTAGGTCGCTGATGGATCCACAACCGTACTCACTCTTGCACTTCCTCGTCCGAATGAAACCGACGTCTACGAACGTCTTTCTTCCTCCATGATTTGTCGGTTTTCGCGGATAAGGCCATCAATCCACCCTGTCACATCAGGAGAAATGGCTGTATGGGCCTATCCTAAGCAGTGATGTGCGCCCTTCTCGGAATCTCCTACGCCACTCGTGCACACTCGTCATGGACATGCAGTGTTCGCCGTACACAGCAGACGTGCCTCGAATTGTTTCGCGTACTCCATCACCCTCAGCGACCCGAAAACAACCTCACTTCTGTACACTTCTTGGCTTGCCTCCATTTCAACAGTTGGACGAACACACTAGACCAGTCCGCGCACCAACAACTGCGTGCACCTGTGAGTTGTCACTATGCAGTTCTCCTACAACAGAGATGGAGGAATATGCGTTACGTAAGGTGTTCGGTTTTCATTTGACTGCCCCTTATTACAAGAATATGTGTTCGGTGGAACTAGAATGACGCTGGTTCGATACCCTGTCAGGAAGCCCAAAAACTTAGCATACACGAAAAACGAGTATCAGGTGAACTACTGGTGACAAGTATCCAGTCCCACAGGAATTAACCAGACGAGGTTAAAGTCTTTGTCTCTTATAGGAATCGATCCTAGGACCCTCTGAAACGAAATCCGTGACGCTGAACATTCAGCCATTGAACCGAACATGTTTGCAATATTTCATTATTTGTCTCCTCCCTCGCTCAACACGACGGTGAAAAATGTCATATTTATGATTCTCAAAACACGTTTTCAATTGTTACATTAAAGTTTCACTCGACTGCATTACTCTGGAGCTGGAGCCGACGAGGGGTGTGACAAGAGCGAGAGAAGCAGGGAAGAGTGTTCGATTGAGGTAAACACGTGACCAGTGGGCCCCGAGTCTAATTATCTGATGTACACGTGTCAACTCCGTCAGTCGCCACACTGCGGTACATACACGCAATACAATTGGGATAGCTATCGACAGTGGAGAGAACACCAGCTCACTTATCTACAATGTTTCATCTTCACGGTCGAGCAATGCAGAAGCTATCATGTAATTGTGACTGAGCATCACATTCTTATAAAATCAATAATGTTGAAGGATAATGAAGATAATACGATGTAATGGTGTCCTTTTGTAAACAGAAACTTTTTTATGTTATCCTACTAGGAACATAACGTAAACAGACAAAGCAAAAAAAGAAAAAAAAGAAAAAAGAAGATGCGTTAGTAATATGTTAAGCCCATATGTAGTAGGTTAGAATGCAAACATATTTAAGCAAATAACAAGTACTGTATACTCTACCCGCACAACAGTTCTGCTTTGAGATTTGCATAAACATTAGGTGTTCTGTCCATCCCACTTCCTACCGGTTAAGATGGTTTGCATTCTAACCTATTACTGCCTACATATTCCGACTCTAGTGAATATGGTTTTACGTCCCACTATCTACTTCCTTTTTTATACTGTTGATGGTGGTGATTACTGTTTTAATAAAAAGTAAAACTGGGCAGTAAAACTCTTTTTAGTACTAACAAAGAGAGAATGGAACAGGTATGACACTTCGAAAAATGATGGTACCGACAAGAGAAAGGGGAGGGCCACGAAGGGAGTGAAAGAGATACATAGATAGATAGACAGATAGATAGATAGATGATTCGTTCTACCCGTCAAAGTTAACAATGCCTTGCTTTAACCAGTGTTGTAAATAAGCAAGTAACAAGAAATCTGCAAAATCTGAACCTAATTCCTATCTTAATATACTCATCATCTATCCTTCTCTTTTTTTACGATTTACTTCATGTCACTCCGACACAGATAGGTCTTATGGCAACGATGAAACAGGATAGGCCTAGGAGTGAGAAGGAAGCGGCCGTTAAGGCGCAGCCCCAGTATTTGCCTGGTTTGAAAATGGAAAACTACGGAGAAACATATTCAGCGCTACCGACAGTGGGATTCGAAGCTACTATCTCGCGGATGCAATTTCCCAGCTGCACGGCCAACTCGCCCGGCACTAAACTAATTGACCTACACGGAAAATATCTCATTTTTTTTACATAATATACAAAATAAAAGGATAGGCCTCCATGCTTGCTAAATACAGTATGTATGTATGTTCAGTCTTCAGCCCTAAGGCTGGTAGGATCCTCAACAGCTCTGGCATCAGCTGTCATAGATGGCCTAGGCATCACTGAAGAGGCGTACTAGGGAAATGAGGAGTGAGGTAGTTTCCCGTTGCTTTCCTCACCGAGCCAGAAGTTGCTATTACATATCATTCTGCCAAGCCCACTGAAATGCGTGCATCAACCGACCCTATGGGCAACGTTTTCACACCATTCATTGCAGGGACTGGCTGCACAAAGAATGGCATTACTAGCATCGCTCATACCTCAGTCACTTCCATATTGTCAAAGCCAAGGATACGACAGAAACAGATCAATGAAAGTAACAAAATTGCTCTAGCCCATACTAGAAGACATAGTGCACTGTAAACACTAGGTCCTGCCAGCAAAGGCACGCTAAATACAGTAAAAATATAATACATAATTATGTACAATATAAATTCAAAGAAGTAATATTATTGTTAATAATAGTTACGATGATAATATTCTCTTCAGTCCCAACGTCGACATATCTACAATACATTTTAACCTACCGAGCGAAGTGGCTACGTGGTTTGCGTATAGCTGTTGGCTTGAATTTGGGAGCTAGTAAATTCGTGCCCCACCGTCGACATCCCTGAAGATGGTTTTCCGTGGTTTCCCATTTTCAAACCAAACAAATGTTGGTGCTATACAGTATATCAATAAGGCAACAGTCACTTCCTTCCTAGTCCCAGCCCTGTCCTCCCCATCGTCACCGTAAAGCCCTTTAGTGTCGGTGCGACGTAAAACAAAACCAAGGAAAAACATTTTAATATCAGAATATCGATTAAATTAGTATTTTCTACAATTTCTTTTATGATATAGTCTCGAAGCTCGATCTTTTAATCTAACTAACTGTTAACATCCTGCAATTGCTTTATGGCCTTTTAACTGGGCTGCATGTTTGAGCAATGATGATGTCTCACCCAGTTCCTCATAGAAGGTTGAAGATCGATTTTTATCAAGGCTCTGTGGCTGAGAGGTCAACGTCTAGACCTTTGCTCCTAGAGGCCAAAGATTCAATTCCCGTCTGGACCGAGAGATTTTAATCTTAAATACTTTATCCTCTTGGATCGGTGATCGATTTTTGTGTTGTACCCAATATTCCTGCAACTAATGCAACACACGCAGTCCAGTGTTTCAATTCACTAACAAAGAATTTCTCACACAACCACCTCCCGTAGAATGTTGTACCTTACTAGAAATGCACTAGGCTAACCAAAGCCACACGAAATTATTATTTGCAGCCCTTTCTAGGGCTTTGTTGGTCCTACAAGTGAAAAAAAGAAAATACATTCGTCTCTTTTCAGTAATTTTAAGATGAAAATCACTAAGCGGTTGATTTAGGTGCCTGGTCTACCTACAGGTACAGATTAGGGCCCAGAATCTCTTGAATAAGAATATGAAAAATGTATGTCGACATTATCATAAACATCGTTATTATTTTGTTGTTATAAATTGTCAAATTTGTGGCCACTATTAGGCCGAATTCGTGCCTCCGACTTCTTTCCCGGGGTCATAATGTATCCCTCAGATATTTATTCTGGGGAAATGTAAGAAAAACGGAGTACTAACGTGAAGTACATGACCTTAAAGACATCCGGGGGCGTGTATCTGAAGCAGTAATCTTGACACGAAACGATTTCACAGTGTGTGAACGATAAGAAGAAGTCGGAGGTGTGTATTCGAGCTATTGGTGGCCACATTTAAAAAAATCTAAGACCGGCAATCCTGCAGGCCGGTCTCACCCCCATCCCACCTTCCCCTCCTGCTGCTAATCGCACGGTCTAGTGCTCACTTCAGCCAGGCAGTAACAGGTTAGAATGCAAACAAGCTTACCTGGTAGGAAGTGTCGCCTACCCGTTCTTCCATACTGTAGCGAGAATAATATAAATTGTAGCGGTTTCTGGTAGGCGGGGATCCTTATATTTATGCAAATTTCAATGCAGACCTGTTTTCCGGGTAGAGTACACTTGATATTTGCTTTAGTATGTTTGAATCCTAACCTGTTACTGCCTAAACATCCAGGCTCTATAAATGTTAGTATGTTTGAATTCTAACCTGTTACTGCCTAAACATCCAGGCTCTATAAATGTTAGTGTGTTTGAATTCTAACCTGTTACTGCCTAAACATCCAGGCTCTATAAATGTTAGTATGTTTGAATTCTAACCTGTTACTGCCTAAACATCCAGGCTCTATGAAAGTATGTTATAATTCTAACCTGTTACTGCCTTAACATCCAGGCTCTATAAATGTTAGTATGCTTGAATTATAACCTTTTACTACCTAAGCATCCAGGCTCTATACATGTTAGTATGTTTGAATTCTAACCTGTTACTGCCTTAACATCCAGGCTCTATAAATGTTAGTATGCTTGAATTATAACCTTTTACTACCTAAGCATCCAAGCTCTATAAATGTTAGTATGTTTGAATTCTAACCTGTTACTGCCTTAACATCCAGGCTCTATAAATGTTAGTATGCTTGAATTATAACCTTTTACTACCTAAGCATCCAGGCTCTATAAATGTTAGTATGTTTGAATTCTAACCTATTACTGTCTAAACATCCAGGCTCTATAAATAGACATTGGACTATAAATGGCATAGACCTACGATCCACTTAAGTTTGACCAACCGTATCTGCCAAATCTGGTTATAGGAAAAGAAGTAGCTGCTACTATACATGGCATAATGGTAGTACTGGAAAGTGATGTAACTTTATTCATCTACAAACGTAGGCGTCGGGTCTCTAGAAGACTTGTACCTTTTTGAATGTCTAGTAGACAAATATTTCTAAATGTTATTACAACAATCATCTCAGTGGCTCTCTGTTTGGATAATACACTTTTATAGATATTCACATTATATGATTTGAAATTTTACATGCTCTAGAGAATCTTGAATCAAATTAATGAACGGAATTCCAAGAAGCGTGACAGTTTACTCGATTTGGTAATAAGCTCCCTCAGACAGAATTGCAGAGTCACCTATCCACGAGACTGCTGGCAATAATCCAGGGAGCGCTCAGACTTGAGAATAGCCTTGTTAAATTTTCACGAGGTGCCATTACGTTTCTATATAGAACGAGTCATAATAAGTACTTCACAATCGTGCAAGAAGAACGTTACTCTTGAAGAAGGAGGGCGCTGTAAAAGGAGCAGGAATCATTAGTCCAGATACATTGTGTGACTCATATCCATCAAACAGGTACTTACTGGTACGAGATGACGTCTAGCTGTCCCTCGACGATTATATTAATAACATTGAATAAATACACATATTTTAGGGTCTATGTCTACCCCTCATTGCTGTTTTCTGATACAGGGTCGGAGATGAGGCGATATAAAATTATACGGCATATTTAATGGCCGGATGCCCTTCCCGAATTCAAACTCAGTTGAGGAGTTAATGAGGATGAAAGTGAATGATGGTGAATGAAACGGGTAAGGAGTTGGAAGGAATCAGTTGAAAAGAAACTCCTTCAGCATTTGACTGGAAGTGAAAATGAGAAACCACGGGAAGCCAATCTCAGGACAGCAGACGGAGGGACGCTTTTCGGAGACGCCGGGGTGCCGGAACGTTGTCCCGCAGGAGTTTCTTCGCATGCCAGTAAATCTACTGACACGAGGCTGGCGTATACAGTACTTAACGTTTTAAAGTCAACAGCAAAAATCAGTTAATAAACACCTGGCCCCGCATTTACTGTACGAATATTTTCCGTGGCTTATTTGTGTTGATATACACATTATGAAAAAAAACCACATTAAAATATGGAATGAAGTTCAAGAGCTATAATCTTTAAAAATATTTTGAGAACCTATATAAAAGTATCCCAATTTTGGGTGTTAAGACTGTCGGGCTGAGTGGCTCAGACGGTTGAGGCGCTGGATTTCTGACCCCATCTTGGCAGGTTTGATGCTGACTGAGTCAGGTGGTATTTAAAGGTGCTCAAATACGTCAGCCTCGTGTCAGTAGATTTATTGGCATGCAAAGAAACTCCTGCGGGACTAAATTCCGGCACCTCGGCGTCTCCGAAAACCGAAAAAGTAGTTAGTGGGACGTAAAGCCCATATTATTATTATTATTATTATTATTATTATTATTATTATTATTATTATTATTATTATTAATGGGTGTTAAGGCCATCCTGTTCGCTAAACTACAGAAGATATAAGGCTACTTTGTTTTTAAATAAATATCCAACAGACTGTATATTGGCATAAAAGCGTAAAGATGAAAATATCATATTCTTTATTTTCTGTGGATGTTCTTTTTTGAATGTTCTTAGTTAAATAAAAACTAACACCGTATTTAGAAATGCTAGAAAAAATCTTTTTAACGTGCTACTGTTGTATGTCCGGCGCTCCTTTCTCGCTCCGCCAGCCAGCTGTACGCGCGCCTGTGTATCATTCTGCTAGCTTCGACGCGCAGCCCTCAGTGCGCGTGCCTGACCATCGAGTGTACTATAAATAGGAGCTCCCGGCCTGCTTACTTGCCCACTCGCCCCGGTGTCCAGCTCCAGAATACACCCTACGTCGAGCACGGAGGCTACTCCTCTTGAAAATGTGCTTCGACCAGGTGGACTGAATTTCTGGCAGTACGAGGTTTCACCTCTGGTCACCGCTCCCTTACCTGTTTCCGCTGCCTATGTTCCGTAATTCTTTTACAAGCCATTTTCATTCCCTAAGTTATGCAAGCTCCCTTAGTTTCGCTAGGTGGAATTTCTTCAATCAATTGAACTTGCTTTTTAGGAATTCAGGCACTTCAACAAACAAGGACTCTCATAGACATTTATGTTAGTGTGCCAGATAGTTCTCGACTATCAACGTGTCAATTCACAAAGACTATCTTTTCAAGATAGAAGTGTATATAAAGACTGCAAACCTGTACATATTGTATAAAGACAGACTTTTCTCAAGATTCAATATTCCTTTTTGCTTCAAAATAAATTTCAGTTATTTGTGTAAATATCATAAAGTGAAGCAATAAAAGTTGTGTTCTGTAAACTTCAACCTTGGTTACAACACAACTCTATGGCGACGAGGTAAAAAAGCACCAAAATACAATTCATCGGCCCCAGTCGCCAACTCTATGGCGACGAGGTAAAAAAGCACCAAAATACAATTCATCGGCCCCAGTCGCCAACTCTATGGCGACGAGGTAAAAAAGCACCAAAATACAATTCATCGGCCCCAGTTGCCAACTCTATAGCGACGAGGTACACACGAAACCAACACTACAATTCAACGGGCCCCAGTTGTCAACTCTACGGCGACGTGCTAAACAACAACGACACTCCAACCAGTTCTGCACACAGCTTCCCTTACTATTTCTTGCACGCATATCGCAATGGCTACTGCGGAACAACTCGCTACGGTCTTCCAAGCCTTACAGCAGCAACAACAACAGTTTATGCAACAACAACAGGCAGCATTAATTCAGGCTATTCAAGCTATTTCTGTCTCTACACAGCCATCAGCTATTCCTCCGTTCTCTGCTTTTGATCCGGCTAAGGAAGAATGGTCAGTTTATTTAGCCCGCTTGCCACAGCATTTCATCTGCCATTCTGTCACAGACGATCAACGCCGCAGCGCACTATTTCTTAGTTCGGTTGGCAATGCTACGTGTGAATTACTACGCAAATTAAGTCCAGAAGAACACTTATCTGAGGTACCCTTCACGCAGCTCTTGGCCCGTCTCACGGAACACTCTGCCAAAGCTCCTCACATAGTGGCTGCTCGCTATAAATTTTTTCAGAGCAGAAAGCAACCCCATCAGACACATACTGAATGGATAACTGAATTGCGTGGTCTAGCTAAACCCTGCCAGTTCATCTGCTCCAAGGACGGTTGTGGTTCATCCTACACTGATTCTCTCATTCGGGACATGATAATTTTACATACTCCTGAAGACAAAATACGTTTTGACGCTGTCAAGCAGAGTAACCCTTCTTTAGAAGACGTCCAGCGTATTGCTACGGTTTATGAGCTTACTACCAAGACTGCCGCAGCCATAGCTTCTCCACACGAAGTTGCACAAGTCTCGCCTCAGGCCCGCAAGTCCTCTGCTACAGTGCACCGTACGGATAAGGCGCTCTCCACCAAGCATTCTCACCAGGTTCCCTCTCGTAATGCTACACGGAAGCCCAATTCTAAAAGCACCTCGAAACTCCTGCCTTCCTGCCGAGGTTGTTTCAAGCATCATGAACGTCGTGACTGTCGTTTTTTCAAAGCTACTTGTCAACGATGTAATAAACTTGGACACATTCAGACTGTCTGTCAAAGTTCGCTCCGCCCTGCTAAGACTACTGCAGCGCGCCGGAAGCATATACAGCCCCGCCAAGACATGGAAGTTGATCAGATCAATCTTATTCTTCCCACAAAGGATTCTCACAAAATCATCATTCCTCTCTCATTCTCTGATAGATCTGTCGATTTTCAATTAGACACTGGATCACCTGTCTCTATTATTAACCTGACTACCTACCACGACTTAGGTTCACCTTCATGCTCTCCAGCTGACATCCAGCTCGTGACATTTAACAAGAAGAAAATTGACATCAAAGGTCAAATTAAGCTCCAGGCTAGTTATAAAGGAATTCAGAAGGCCATTCCTCTTCTCGTAGTTAACAACTACACTGCATCAAACATTATGGGCATGGATCTATTTAACTTATTTGGTTTCCAGATACATGACAACATTAACGTCGTATCTACATTGCATCCTACTTCTGACGTTACCGCTCTCCTAGCGCAGTTTCCTGAAGTCTTCGACTCTCAGCTCGGAACAGCAAAAGACTATACAGCTCACATACAGCTAAAATCCGGAGCTAAGCCTCGCTTCCTCAAAGCACGTCCAGTACCCCTAGCACTTCAAGACCAGGTCACGAAAGAATTAGAAAGATGGATACAAACTGGAATTGTAATACCAGTTACTTCTAGTCAATGGGCTACTCCACTCGTGGTAATCAAGAAACCTGATGGTAATGTTCGACTTTGTGGCGATTTTCGATCTACAGTCAACGCACAACTCGAAACCGACATCTTTCCTATTCCACGTCCAGAAGACTTATTCCGTCGTCTCTCTGGTGGACAATTCTTCTCTCGAGTTGATCTTAAAGAAGCATATCTCCAGCTACTTTTAGACGAAGAATCTAAGAAATTTCTCACACTCAATACTCCTCTCGGACTGCTCCGGCTCCAACGGCTCCCATTTGGTGTTTCATCCTCAGCGGCTATTTTTCAGCGCTATTTGGCTCAACTCACCGCCTCAATTCCCGGTTGTGCTAACTACCTGGATGATATTATTGTTACTGGAAAAGATCATCAGGAACATCTAACCAATCTCCGCCTTCTTCTCCAGAAATTGAAAGACAATGGCCTACGAGCGAATCTCGCTAAATGTACCTTCTTTCAGCCTCAAGTTCACTACCTCGGACATATACTTGATAAGAATGGAATTCGTCCTAGTATGCAGAATGTCTCCGCGATAGTAAACATGCCAGCACCTCAGAACCTCAAGCAGCTTCAGTCCTTCATAGGCAAAGCGAACTATTATAATAAGTTCATTCCACGCTTCGCTACAGTAGCAGCTCCATTAAACGCTCTACGTAAAAAAGGTGTTAAGTTTCAGTGGACTCCGCAATGCCAACAGGCCTGGAAAACAATCAACAACGCCTTAATTCAAGCTATACAACTCACTCATTTTCAGCCCGACAAGATCATCACGCTAGCTACTGACGCTTCAGACTATGGTGTCGGTGCCGTTCTCTCCCAGAAGGATCGTCATGGACAAGAACGCCCCATCGCCTTCGCTTCGAAAACACTTAATGACCATCAACGTCGATACTCACAGATAGAGAAAGAAGCTTTAGCCATCATCTTTGGTATTCGCCGTTTCAATGAATATCTTTATGGCAACCATTTCCTGATCATTACCGATCATAAGCCTCTCGTACACTTATTCCATCCTGGTAATAAGATCCCAGAGAATTCCCTCAGAAAGCTTCAAAGATGGTCCATGTTCCTTTCTGATTATTCCTATCAGATTGTATATCGAGCCACATCCCAGCATTGTAATGCTGATGCCCTCTCCCGCTTACCCGTTGGTCCTGATACTGCCTTCGATTCTCAAGAATCTGAATGTCTTCAGTTGGACATAGAACTTGAAGATACTGTATCCAGTTTTCCTATTGATGCTACCTGCATAGCTAAAGCTACGGATAAGGACAGTACACTTGCTACTGTACGTACTTACATCCGCAACGGTTGGCCTCTTCAGAGCACACGTCCTGCCCACCTGGCACCTTATCATCGTATGCAGCATCGTCTCACGACTCGTGCCGGAGTTGTACTACTAGAAGCAGGCACCATCTTCCGAGTGGTTATCCCACTTAGCCTACAGAAACAAGTTCTCGAATTATTACACCAAAGCCATTGGGGTATATCCAGAACAAAGCAGCTCGCCCGTCAACACTGCTACTGGCCCGGTATTGATGCCGCCATCGAAAAGCTAATACGTCATTGTGAGCAATGTCAAACGAATCAGAACGCCCCGTCTTCTGATCTTGCTTCATGGCCTCCTGCTACTACTCCATGGGAACGAGTTCACATCGATTTCGCAGGTCCTTTCCTCAATTCCATGTGGTTAATAGTCATCGATTCACTGTCAAACTTTCCATATGTAGTGGATATGCATTCGACTACTACAACCGAAGCTACCATTCGTGCTCTCCAGAAAATCTTTACTACAGAAGGTTTACCGCAAGTACTCATTTCGGACAACGGACCTCAATTTACAGCTACTGCTTTTCAGAACTTTTGTACACATAATGGCATTCGTCATATCCTAGCACCACCTTTTCACCCTCAATCTAATGGTGAAGCTGAACGCTTCGTACAGACATTTAAAAGAAGTATGAAGAAAGCTGTCTCTTCAGGTTTAACTAAAGACCAAGCCTTACTCCAACTCTTAAACAACTACAGAACTCTCCCCGGCGCTGATAATATCACTCCTGCACAGAAGCTCCATGGACGACCTCACAGAACTTTACTTTCTCTGTTACAGCCTCTTCCGGCCCAGCATAAGACCTCACCAACGAAGTTCTCCCTCAACGACAAGGTCTACACCAGGACATTCAAATCCAACCCACTCTGGATACCTGGAGTCATCTGCAGATCTTTGGGTCATCGTCTCTACGAGATACAGACTACGGAGAAACGTATCTGCCGCCATCAAGATCAGATACGTCTGCGCTACCGCCCCTGTCCAGCTATTGATGCTATTGCTAAACCAGATAAATCTATTGCTGAACGAGCTTTAGATCATTTAATAACAATGGGTTCCTTTCAGGACGAGACAGCGCCACTCCGCCCAGTTCCAGCTCCGGACAATACAACAGAGACACCAGCAGCTCCGCCCCAGCATCGCAGTCGCCGCCAGCGCCGCCGCCGTTTCACGCCGTACCGGCGCATTTAGGAGGGGAGGGTGTTGTATGTCCGGCGCTCCTTTCTCGCTCCGCCAGCCAGCTGTACGCGCGCCTGTGTATCATTCTGCTAGCTTCGACGCGCAGCCCTCAGTGCGCGTGCCTGACCATCGAGTGTACTATAAATAGGAGCTCCCGGCCTGCTTACTTGCCCACTCGCCCCGGTGTCCAGCTCCAGAATACACCCTACGTCGAGCACGGAGGCTACTCCTCTTGAAAATGTGCTTCGACCAGGTGGACTGAATTTCTGGCAGTACGAGGTTTCACCTCTGGTCACCGCTCCCTTACCTGTTTCCGCTGCCTATGTTCCGTAATTCTTTTACAAGCCATTTTCATTCCCTAAGTTATGCAAGCTCCCTTAGTTTCGCTAGGTGGAATTTCTTCAATCAATTGAACTTGCTTTTTAGGAATTCAGGCACTTCAACAAACAAGGACTCTCATAGACATTTATGTTAGTGTGCCAGATAGTTCTCGACTATCAACGTGTCAATTCACAAAGACTATCTTTTCAAGATAGAAGTGTATATAAAGACTGCAAACCTGTACATATTGTATAAAGACAGACTTTTCTCAAGATTCAATATTCCTTTTTGCTTCAAAATAAATTTCAGTTATTTGTGTAAATATCATAAAGTGAAGCAATAAAAGTTGTGTTCTGTAAACTTCAACCTTGGTTACAACAGCTACCGTCACCGGACTTGCACTCCACACGTAGTACATGCTTCACTCAACACATCGCAGGCGTTGATATCTGTTACAGATGGGGAATTATCGCTGACTGGTGTCTTACCTTTGAACTTACGATCACCGTTCGCACTGGGAAGTGAATCTCGTAAAAAAAAAAAAAAAAAAAAAAAAAAGGAAAAACGACCCATTGATACATTCACCTTTCAGCTTTTACGGAAATATACACTGCATTGTATAGATATTTAGAAAAAAAATAAGTAAGCGTAATACCTGTTGTAATACTTGCGTCAAAACTAGTAAAGGTAAGATACAAGGTGACATTTAAGCACGCATTTGAATGGTGTGATAGACCTGAAAAAGTTTTTTAAATGCCTGTGGAGGCGCTTTTGTGTCTTGCCTGAAAAGGTTTGACATAATATTTAGTATCTGCTGGAAAGTGGGCAATTGCACATATTTAAATTATTTCTGCTCTGAAGTAATAGTGTGCGTTCTTTGTTTGTTTGCCGCGAGGTGAGCAGTTATATTTTATGTTTGATAATGATCATTTTTACTTTAAGGTAAGTGTATAAATAAGTTAAGATAAAAATTGTCTTAGACAATACAGCACTGCTAACGTCTAGGACAGATCAAATTATATATCGTAAACAAATACAAGAGGAAAATGTAAGGCATGAATCAAAATTGAACAAATTTCAATAAAAGAGTGTTCTCTCCTTTAATTCCGGATAATCCGGAACTACGGGATGGGCGTATTCCTAATACAAAATACGTATAATACCTGTTGTAGTTTAGCGAGCAGGGTGGCTTTTACCCCAGAAAGTGGGGTTCTGAAAATGTTTCAAAAATTATAATTCATAAACTTCACTCGATACTTCAACGGTTCTTTTTCATAAGTTTTATATCAACAAGAATGAAACAAACAGATATTTTCAGACTAATTCGTATCATAAATATAGGGTCAGGAGTTAATTAACTGATTTCCACTGGTGGTCTTAAACATTTGTTAGATACTGTATGAGCACCTTCAAATCGGTTGGATAGAAACTCTCCCGATATTTAGCTGGAAGTGAAAATGTGAAACCGTAGAGAAACATTTTCAGGACAGCAGACGGAGGGGCGGTTTTCGGAGACGCCTAGGTGCTGGAATTTTGTCCCGCAGGAATTCATTTACCTACCAGTAAATCTACCGACACGAGACTGATGTTTTTGAGTACCTTCAAATACCACAGAAATAAGCTCTGATCACCGAGCTCGATAGCTGCAGTCGCTTAAGTGCGGCCAGTATCCAGTATTCGGGAGATAGTAGGTTCGAACTCCACTGTCGGCAGCCCTGAAAATGGTTTTCCGTGGTTTCCCATTTTCACACCAGGCAAATGCTGGGGCTGTACCTTAATTAAGGCTACGGCCGCTTCCTTTCCACTCCTAGCCCTTTCCTGTCCCATCGTCGCCATAAGACCTATCTGTGTCGGTGCGACGTAAAGCAACTAGCAAAACATAAGCTCCGATCGAACCTGCCACGTAGGGGTCAGAAGGCCAGCGCTCTACACTCCGAGCTACTCAGCGCGGACAACTAAAATATTATTCTCTTGAAAATACACAGCCTGTTTGCAGTCATCGGAACTGGTCTGGAACGGGATGAATGAAGGCCCCATCTTGCGGCGAGGACAGGAATTGTGCCGGGTGCCGAAGCCTGTCGCACTCCTGCGGGGGAATTATTCATGAATGACAGATGAAATGAAATGATATTGGAGAGTGTTGCTGGAACTAAACATGACAGGGAAAACCGGAGTACCTGGAAAATAACCTGTCCCACCTCCGCTTTTTCCAGCACAAATCACACATGGAGTGACCGGGATTTGCAACCCGGAACCCAGCGGCGCACAGTGTGTAATTTCAGGAATCTAGCGAGCCAAAAATCGTATCTCGGAAACTAATGGACCGATTTACACGAAACTTAGTATGTAACTGCTATTATTGGAGATAATTAAGTGTGTGGTCAATCAAGTACAAAGAACAAATTACTATGCCAGGAATAGAATTAGTAATCTTTGTAATTTTAAACATTTTTCGTTATAGCTTTAAGAAATTAAATAGATGTTAATAGTGGGACATGCTGTTTAGAATGTTTAAAAACAGATATAGGAATACATGTACTTAGTTATTAGATGCAGTAACATCAGAATCGCTAACTTCACTGTCATTATCTCCTTCGGCAGAACCAGATACAGGGGACTCAGACAGTAAGTTGGGCACTTCTCGTGAAAGCGGAATCAACTTCCTCCTCCCTGATTTCCTTAATCTGGTAATGTAAGGGTCCGATGATATAAGCAGCCTATGGAAAAGGTCAGTACTTGTGTCCTTTCTGGAAGGTTTACTGTTATATTTATTCCTGATCTCCCGGGCTTCCACGGAGAGTTGTCCAATAGGTATAATACAGTGCCTAATTACCTCATCTCCATGAACCAAGAGTTTGTGCAAAGTTACAGGCATGTAGTACGATTTGTATTTTTGTAAGCAGAATTGTATAGTTTCCTTTAGTACATTCCAAATGTCACTTTATCAATGGCATACCCACACGGAAGAGTTTCTAAGATGACACGTAGATGGTTCATTAAATATAGATCTACTCCAATAACATCCGCAGAAGTGGAAGCCTCTCTGAATAATATTCTAGCGGTTTCCATCATTGGTATTGCCAGCACTTTGCTTCGGATATCAACCAATATAACCGTTTCCTCTCTGAACCGAACCTATATATTCTTCTTTCTTCAACCAGTTTCTTCTTCTCCGCATCTCTTATTTGCTACTTTCTTACGTCAAGTGTGTACGCTATATGTAAAAGGCTTTCTAAACTTCGAATCCATGCATGAAGTAGTCATAACCCAGACTTAAGTGGTGTTGGGTTAATTACTCTTTCAGTTACTTCAGGAATATTATTCATCCCTTTGGGGGACGCGCCACATATCTAGCACCTTTGATAAGACTGTTAGGAAGACAATGCACTGCAGACTTTTCCTTCCACCACAGTGAAATGTAGCTCCTGTTCAACCGCCCTGTGAACCGCTGGCAGCTCACTTCTGTAGTGAAGTCATCTACGGTATTTATGCATTGCGTGTGTATTTTAGGCTTTAAATCAGTGCGTAATTGTATTGTGTTGAATGAGAGTTATGCGATAAGCCTACGTGTACGATTTCTTTCTTTAATATTAATACTGTGACCTTTTATAGTCATCTGCAGTATTTATTTATTGCGTCTTTCTTCTAGCTTTTATTGTCTGGATACATTTATTAAATGAAATTAAATACATCCCCCGTTCCTCGAGCCCATAAAATTATTTGTCTATTTTCTCCCTCAATTTGCCTTATATTTCAGTGCTGAGGTTTCTTATGTGCCGTAGTTTTCGTCTGATTCTGTACAAACCAAAAGTGGCCCCTGTAAACCCCGCGTCCCCTTTAGTTCATAAAAATAATTTGTAGCGTAGTTTCTTCAGCTTTTTGTGTTGAACTTAAATACCGAATTTCACAAATTTATGTGCTGCCGTTTTCCCGTGATGGCGTTGAGAAAAGCCGTTTTATATGGCAACCCTGTTGTCATAAGAGCAATACTGTTTTCTTAACATGGAATGAGCTATAGTAGTGGCAGGCTCATCCTGACATTGCTGTGATGCACGTCCTTCTGCAAGGCTGATTCTCCGGTCGAACAACTTTTATTGTACTTCAGCAATTTGTCCCTTTTTCTACCATATTTTGTCCAGCGTGATCGAATTGTAGCACACAAAATATTGACACACTTCCTTATTGACTTGGATATATCCTCGGAACAATCCTCAAAGCCTACATGTTCAATTACAACATTCGCAATATCTTCGTTCCTCTTATATTCCCTGCTGTTCCTCAACAGCTCGAAAATCGACCTCCGGGTTACAGAGTACATGGCTTCTGAAAAAAATTAATTACTCTCATGGTCGCGCCTGGTCGCAGCAAAAAGTCACAGTTTTCTATTCATTAAAGTATAGATAACTCCTCCAAATACTTTCAATACGGAAATCAAAGGCAATCCATTTTGAAAGTCAGCTCAAATTTATATAATTAGATAGCTCTTGGACACCCTGTACCTGAATTTTAAGTGCATATTCCGGACAAAAATATAGTAACTTTTAGAAAATGCTACATACTATATAAAATACATACCTTCATTTAACGTTATCACATTGCAAACTAAAGAAATATTTAGTTCTGACGTCTTTACTGAACCCTCACATAATAATAACTGCGCGCTCGCCTCGCCAGAATATAATGCCCTACCGGAGGAGAGCCACTTTAGGCCTTCGGTGAGATTAGATAATCAGACAGCGCGACTTTTCAATACTTAATTACTGTACCCAAGAGTCTTATAAACACGACTCACAGAAAATGCGCACCGAAGGCCAGGGTTGAAAATCTTATTTTTGACCGGCTGGATGCTAGAAATTACTTACTGTGCGGCGGGAGGCTAGCGCGCTGCTGCCTGAGCCAGGAGGCTCTCAAATATTATTCCCTTATTTTATCATAATTGGTGCTACTTAAGATTTTGATTAATATCGTCTTCAGTCATTCATTGTTTTAATCACTGTATTTTTATAGGATGGAAAATTCTGGATCTACTGTACTTTAGATCGTTATTTTCTTTGTATGGCTTCATTGTCTTTATTTCTTTGCTTTCATTTTGTATTTTTTTACTTATATTTATTGATATTCGTATTATAAGCATTGGTGTTAAGAAGTTATTATTATGTGCCTAATAAATAAATAAATAAATAAATAAATAAATAAATAAATAAATAAATAAATAAATAATAATTAATGAAGCCTAAACAATCACTTGGAAAATGTACAATAAGTAATCGCTTTCTACCAAAGTCTAACTCCGCCACTACGACACAGTTGTTCTCCCTGAAGCACTCTACAAAATTGAGATGTCATCCTAACCCACAAAAATCAAGGACATAGAGAAAATAGAACGTCAGATACTCAGGAAGATATTTGGACCCAAGGTTCAAGACGGTATCTGAATGCGTAAAAGCTCAGAAGAACTGTATTCTATGACTAAGTGATTCTCCTCAGTTGCACAAAAAAGGTGTATGACATTTTACGGGATACATAGCACGAATGGATGACTGACAATCTTTTTCATCATTAACGGATGCCGACAAACCAGATTACAGTGGTTGGTAGACATTCAAAGCGACCTCGAAGAAATTAATATTAACCCACTGGCAACTAAACGGACCACATTCAGACAGAAAATCAATTCACATAAGTTCGCATCCAAGAACTCAACAGTTAGGAACTTGAAACTCAAAAATGCTTGGTCACAAGAGAGAAGACAAGCACATTGTGAAAGGATGAGGACGTTTTGAAAAAAAAAGAAAAGAACAAGAAGTCCGGTTCTAAACAATAGTTCTACGTGCTCCTTGGAGGGCAGAACGCATTTTTAAATATATAAATAAAGTTGTAAGGGATTAACTCTCTTTATTTCATTTGTTTTGACAATTTTACAGATATTTATCCGATTAAGGTCAACTCAACACCGTTTCAGTGTTTTTTTAGTTTTGTCTGTTTGTCCTTCTGTCTGTCTGTCCGTCTGTTCCACCGTCACGGTGAAACGGCTGGACAGATCTCGACCAAACTTCATATTTTTAGTATACTCATCGACGGAAAGGTTTAGATAAGCATATTATTTAGAAATCACTGAATAAACTAGGGGTTTATAGGAAAACCAGAAGATTTCTCTTCCCTTTATATCTTATACTACTAATTTTTGTAAAATCTGTGGACTATATGTGAAACGTCCCTGGTCGCTGGACACTCTTTACTTTGAGGGAAAGTTCCAAGCCCCGGAATATATAGAAATATGGACCCATGCTTCACAATATGGAGAGATCTTCAACTTTGGTCCTATAATTTTTTGTCGTATCTCGATTCTGTATACGTTAGCAATGCTGCATTTCTCGATTAAAGTCAAATCACTCCGACTCGATTGTAACTGGCATAAGGAATAGGGGCAAATGATTATAATGAAAACTCTCCATCATTATTCTTAATGGCAGTAGGGAATGTGGCATTCTATTATTATCGAAACTTGCGCAATGCACTCCTTATATTGAAAACAACGCATTGGTTCCTCCCCGATTTATTTCTAGGATATCACTAAGAGACATGCAATTCAATATAATCCCACTCACTGCGTGTACAGTAACTTACGTAGAAATCCTTATACAAGGCAGAATACCGCAGCAGAATACGTTTGCTAGCGTTATATATAAATAAGTGAAGATCTCCTAATCTGTCAGCAAGTATGTGTAATCTGCTTCGCGTTGGTCTAGATTCCTTCATCAATTTGAACATGGAATGTTTGAATACTGTTTCAAAATATAACTCTGGATATTAAAAGCAAATTTTGCAAATTACGAAATGATAACTGTTAGTATTCACTGTCCATTAACGAGACATTAAGGCAAATGCTTCTTTATTTACTTAAAATAAAAGCGACATGTTTGTTGATTATGAGCTATTGATAATCCCGCCTAATACTTTATCAATATCCTGGGCTTGTTATTATACAATTGAGTGTTATTCTTGGTAAAACTTTGCGGGAGCTGTTCATGTAATACAGTTCCGTCCGTCTCCGGGTAATTATTTCCGCATTTGTATGTAGAATGATTGATGTGGCGCGGTGCATTGTTCTCCAGCTACTGGTACAAATTAACAGTACACTGTTATCTTTTGTACCGCAACACGATGTAGTAATATTTCTGTGTTAATCATTCTCCATATCACTCAAACCATAAATCATATGTGGCTTCCCCTCTCATAGAAACAAAATCAATTCAGGAAGTAATTGCTCCTTGGTTTTCTTTCGTCATGGATTTACTCCATCGAAGAGTGGCACATATGTATTAATTCTGACATAACTGACTTGGTACGATTTGCATTTCAGTTACTTTGCACATCTCAGTTGCGTAACGCATCTGGAATTATATCACGTTCTGGAAAAATATAGAACCTCATGAAGGTTGTCTTTATTCCCGGCTTTCATTTTCCTCGTCATATCAGTGTCTTCCCTGTCCTCAACTCCTCGTTTAATTTCATAATAAGAACCATAATGGAGACTCTGTGCTAAGTCTTCAAGGAATTCCTTCTCTGTCGTCCTCGGCGTTTCTTCACCATGAATTTTCCTTCCAGAAGATTGGTAAGAAACGTGTTGTGTCCCAATATGTGGCCAGGGAATTTAACTCTTCTTCTCTGTATCGTTAAAATCAGTTCTCTCTTCCTTTGAATTTCCTCTAGAACGCTTTTGTTTGTTCTCTTTTCAATCCTGACATCAGGACCACATCTCAAACGCTTCCAGTCGTTTCCAATCCTGATTTCTGATTGTCCATGGTTCACAGCCATAAAATAGCACGCTCCTTACAAAAGAAATCACAAATGTCTTCCTAATACCAAGATCTAAATTTGCTCTGATTAAAATATTTCTCTTATTACTAAACGCTTGTCTGGCAAGTGCTATTCGCCTTTTGATCTCTTTTGTGCACCTGTTGTCATTGGTGATCATGCTTCCTAGATAAGGGAAACTTTTGACTTGCTGTGAATTCGTTCAGGATGTTTACTCACAACTAATATCTTGGTATTGACATTAATGTTTAAGCGTGAATCTGACAATGTTGAAGACAATATATTCAGCATCTTAGAAACCCATTTTCCTACTGTTCCTGTTTTTCTTGACCGATTTTAGACAACAATTAATTCCTCCTTCACCCTAGGTGGGACATACTAAGTCATAGCGGGCCATAGCCGTGGCTGCTTTGATAGACCGCTCTACCGTAACCTACACAACGCCTTACAATGTTATGATTTCGTTTGAATAAATAAAATTTGCTCTTCATGCAAGCAACTCAATGTTGAAAACATCCTAGAAATATGAGCTATGAATTTTACGTAAATAAAATATAATAAGGTGTGAGAATATATTCTTTATTTATTTATTTATAAATATTATAATCCTTTCCTTAGTCATCGTTATCCAGTTGATTAAATTAGCAGTTTGTTGTTTCTACCACTACGAGCGCTAATATGAGTAAATGTATTGTTTCACTTAAGCACCACTACGTGCGCGAATGTGTGTCAATGTAGAATTGCACTTAAGCCCTTATAACTATATTCGGTGTGGACATTTTTCAAAAAATAAAAAATGGCCTGAAGGTATTGGAGTAAGGAACATATTGCAGAAAAATATGTAAATATGTTAATTCGGCTAGGATTTGAATAAAAAAGAAAACGAGCAAAGAAACAAGCAATTTTAGGCTGCTTTTCCTGAACTGCATTTAGGCTGGAAGTTTCTTTTGAAATTTATTTCTGTAGTTTGATAGAGCTCACGATTTGAATATTTTCCCGGAAATTCAACTTTCGGAATAATTGAGAAAACTGCTTAATGTTTCGTTTTTCGTAGTATGGGGACCGCTACTTTGTCTGACAAGAAATGATTTCAATGTTTAAAAAAAATATTAAAGGAATTGTTGAGACAACATAATTGAAATAAAATGAATTAACAGAATCAAGGTGAAAGTTAATTCCTTCTTCTTCTTCTTCTTCTTTTTTTTTGTGTTGGCCCCGTTTTACGCCCGGAAGCCCTTCCTTATGCCAACCGCATGTGGAAGGATATAATCACTATTGCGTGTTTCTGTGGTGATTGGTAGTGTGGTGTGTTGTCTGAATATGAAGATGAAAGTGTTGGGAAAAACACAAACACCCAGTCTCCGAGCAAGAAGAATTAATAAGAAGCGCTTAAAATCCCAGACCCGGTCTGGAATTGAATCCGGGACCTTCTGAACTGAAGAGATCAACGCTGAACATTCAGCCAAGAGATCGGATATGGGTAATTTCTTGCTTTAAATTTAATTTATTTCCATTCAGACCATGAAGGACAATGGAAGCTTCCACTATTAATCACCTGGGCATTAATTGAAATAGAGTGATTAGCTCTATGCCTGGCCGCCTGGTACTCAATTTTTGTGTAGGTTGAGTGAACCTCCGGGCTATGTCACCGCTCCAGAAGTGAAAACTTCCTGGCTGGGAATCGAACCCATGTCCTTCCGGTTGAAAAGAACACTCGCCCCGGCTAGGCAGACCCTCATGTTTACAAGGTCTATTAATAAAAATGTACCTACATGCTCTCGTATCTGAATGTGAATAGTAATGAAAGCAATGGCAAACAACCTCTCTCCACAACATACCTACTTCGCCTCATTTTGACGCCGCCACTGGTTTTGTGTTTACCTGTAACGGTACGGTGTTCGGTGATGCTATCTGAGCACACAACCAGCCTTCGGGCTGATAACCTAAATTCTTATTTTGCTACTTGTTTTACGTTACATCGACACAGGCAGTTCTTATGGAACGATGATATAGGCCAAGGCTAATACAGCGAAATAAGTGACCGTGGTAACAATGAAGGTACAGCCCCTGTATTTTCTGGTGAGAAAATGGAAAACCACGGAAAACCATCTGCAAGGCTGTCGACAATGGGGTGGTGATAGTGGTGACTATTGTTTTAAGAGGAAGTACATCTAGGAAACCCTCCGGCCTCATGAAACATGTCTGATCGTGACATCCCAGGGAAGGGTGGTAGCAGTTCCTCACCAGGGGTGATGACGCGACCAGGCAGATTTAGGATAGAATTAGTATAGATTTAATGTAATTAAGTAGTTTGTTTAGTTAGATATAAAGGTAGCGTGTTGCATGTGGAGCTGGCTATTCGCCCATGTGTGAGATGCTACATACTTGATTTATTGACAGTTAAGTAGTTATTGGTTAGCTAATAAATATTCTGTATGTAGGGGTGGCGTCTTGCATGTGGACTGGCTATCTGCCCTTGTGAGAGGCCACATAGTACATTTAGTTTGATTTTATTTGTTCATAAATATTCATTTCTGTGGTTATTTTGAATTTGTTATAGGGAACAGTGTAATTGGGCGAAAGCCTGTTATATTCAATAAATACTATTCAATTCAACTAGGAAACCTTCCTCTATATAACACTAATCAGAGAGAAAAATGGAAGAGATCCGACACTTCGAAAAAAATGAAGATATCGGCCAAAGAAAGACAAGGGCAATGAAGGAGTCTGGCACAACTAAGTGGAAGCAATGCCAGGGTTCTTCAACCTACGCTCCCAACCAACCCAAAAGGAGACCCGATAATGGGGTTCAAACCCACTATCTTCCGAATGCAGGCTCATACCTAAGTGACCTGAACTGTGTAGCCAACTTAGTCGATAAACCTAAGAGACCGCCTCTGAATAAAAGAAATTCCTTTCCACTCCTCAGACTTTTCTTATTCCATCGTCACCATAAGACCTATATATGTCGGTGCCACGTAAAACAAATTGTTAATACATACATACATACATACATACATACATACATACATACATACATACATACATGAAACTTCATTATACATTGTTATGAATTTCAGCGTTCAGTCTACAAGCCTCTGTGAATTTACTATCCACCGTCAAAATCCTCTTTTTTCTGTGGCGTCGTTTAGTTCTGTATCTCTTATTTTCGAATCGTTTGAAACTGATTCTGATCATCGTCGTGTTGGTCTCCTGCTTCCCTTACCATCCATAACAGAGTCCATTACTCTCCTAGGTAACCTGTTCTCCTCCATTCGCCTCATACGACCACAACACCGAAGCTGGTTTATCAGCATAGCTTCATCCTTCGAGTTCATTCCTAACCTAGCCTAATTCCGAGTACCCTCCTGCCGTTGTTCCCACCTGTTTGTACCAGCAATCATTCTCGCGACCTTCTTGTCTGTTACTTCTAACTTTTGAATAAGATAACTTGAGTCCACGCATATTTCACTTCCGTAAAGCACAGTTGTTCTGAAAGTAGACTGGCGTAAAGATACATACGTCTGGGAACTGACTTCCTTCTTACAGAGTACTGTTGATAGAAACTGCAAAATCACTGCATTAGATTTACTGCACCTTAATTCAACCTCACCCACTATACTACTATCCTGGGAGAACACATAGAACAGGATTACAATACATAAGGTCGTTCGGGATATCTGGTGACGAGTTTGTTGGTCATTGGCGGCGATGTTATCAACTTGAGTCTTGAAATACAGTACTAATAGATCATTAGATGCTGTAACATTTGTACTTTAAAACTCATACGAAAAGATATAACTTCAAATCTGCCTCTGTAATGACAAAGACACTCTCACAATGGCTCGAACGGTGGAACGCTGGCTTTGTGAGCCAAACTTGGCAGGTTCGAACCTGGCTCAGTCCGGTAGCATTTGAAAGTGCTCAAATACGTCAGCCTCGTGTCGGTAGATTTACTGGCACGTTACAGAACTCCTAATGGACAAAATTCCGGCACCTCTACGTCTCCGAAAAATTATAAAAATAGTTAGTGGGACGTAAAGCAAATAACATTATTATTATTACTGTTTGTTTCAAGAGCCACACATCTACATCACGTATAAAATTTTATGTGCGCGTTAGTATTTTGAGCTGACTAGCTGAGGCATTAAAGGCATGTTTCTTTCACCCGGAATAAACGTGGATTATAAGCCCCGTCAGGAAGCGGAAACATTCAAGAAATTAAATGTTCACTTCTGGGGCGGCACATGGGCCTACAGTACAAAACAGAGAATAGAGGTAAAACCCAATTAGCCAGGAAATTAGGTTCCCGTAGGTAGGCTATTACTCAAGCCAATGTTGGGCTAAAATCAAAGCACAAAAACCATAATATTTTCATGTGTTTGAGAGAACTGCTCAAGATACATATTGTGGCCGTGGCTTTAATAAATATTTTTGGCTGCCAACAATGGGGTTCAAACCCACCATCTTCCGAAAGCAGCTACGCGACTCTAACTACGTGACCAGCTCGTTCGGTATATTTCTATATTAAATGAAGATTATTAAATCAGATTTTATACTTCATGATTTTATTATTATTCTGTGTTTCGCCAGGCTGAGTGGCTCAGACGGTTGAGGTGCTGGCCTTCTGACTCCAACTGGCACGAATGCGATGAAGAAGACCAGCAAGTGCCATCGCAAGGAAACTTATTGCAGATATATTTAATTTAAATGATAGATGGAAGAAGGAGTGGTCATTAAAAACACCGTCATGTTCCCGGGAGGAAGCCAAAAGTTTTCGAGCTACCAAGGTACCTTTTGTGTCGTCTCAACAGACTAAAGACTGAACATGGTTGCTGTAACTACTTTCTGTACAAATGGGGTTGGATCAGCTCACCAATATGCGAATCCAGTTTAGAAAAATAGACGATTGAACATCTCGTGCGAAACTGCCCACTTCATTCATACTCTGGATTTCGTGATGACTTGAGAAAATTGAATTTATTGGCTGGAAATCTCGGACTTTTAGGTGTAATTTTGTCTTGTTTCAATTGATATAGTTTGTAATCACCATACGACTAAATAAATAAGTCCGTCGATATTACTTCTTCCCATGATACTGAAACTCCACAACATAGTTTACATTAACAGGAATGAGACTTACCCATTTATGCAAGAAGTGTTCTTTCTGCACCAAAGTATAGCCTTTGTGCCTGTAATCATGAACACATTAGTAACTTATATAGCGTCAACTAGGGAGGAGTGCTGCCTCTATAGCAAATGATGCATTTATGGTTTTTACCTCTTATCGTGTTCTGATGACCGTGGGACAACCTTGTCATGTCTAGTTTATTTCATACTCCAGGCAGGCTTAGTGGATCGTAATGACAGGCGAGGAGTTCCTATGTAACTTTGAAGTGGTTAGTTAGTTATCGATCGAAACCAACAGGTAGTTTACGCTGTAGTAGACAGCTGTGTCCTCTCCAAGCAACGTATGCAGCAACAAAGCTTCGATAAAATAAACCCTCAACCTATAAAATTAATATTCCCTTTGTTTTATTATTCATATACACATGTACTCTCAATAGCCCTTCAGAGCAAATAGATCACAAACTTGGTGAGTATCAAGGTTGTTTCACAAAAGGACGATCATGCATTGAGAATATATGGAGTTTGTTGTTGTTGTTGTTGTTGTTGTTGCTATTTTGCTTTACGTCGCACCGACACAGATATGTCTTACGGCGACGATGGGAGAGGAAAGGCCTAGGAATTGGAAGGAAGCGGCCGTGGCCTTAATTAAGGTATAGTCCCGGCATTTGCCTGGTGTGAAAATGGGAAACCACGGAAAAACATCTTCAGGGCCGCCGACAGTGGGGCTCGAACCCACTATCTCCCGATTACTGGATACTGGCCGCACTTAAGCGACTGCATCTATCGAGCTCGGTGATATGGAGTTTGAAAAGAGTGGAGGAAAATTCCACCTCAAAAGATCTGGTAGTGGTCTTTGTAGATTTCCAGAAAACGTACGATTCAGTCGAACGTGATCTGTTAATTGGCATCTTGAATGAATTTGGAGTGGATGATAAAACGACAGAAATTATCAAGAAGGCCCTAATTCTCACCCGCTCTAAAGTAAAATTCATGGCTGAATTTTTCTAGGAGTTTGAAATTGAAACATGAGTAAGGCAGGGCGAAGGACTATCACCAACTCTCTTTAACTGCGTGTTGGAGAAGGTTATCCGTGAATGGGGAAAAATAACTTAACAAGAAAGGTTTACTGAACCAAGTATTCAAGTATTCATTAGAGGTTCAAAGAACGGTGTCTAGATCAACTGTTTAGGTTTTGCCGATGATTTTGTGATCCTTTCTAGAAACACAGATACATCCTTTGAAACAACGCGCTGAAAGGGATGGACTTAGGATCTCCTTTGTAAAAGCAATGTGCTTGTCCAATATCCCCGCAGCTCCCCAACAACTAAAGATAAGGTATAGCAAGATTAAAAGAGTTAACAGATTCAAATATCTCGGCGAGATTGTGCAGATGCAGTGTTGCCAACTTAGCGGATTTTCCGCTAAATTTGGCGGAATTAGAAGACTGTCGGCGGAAAAAAATATCATTTAGCGGACAGGTGAATTTTTGGCGGAATTCTAGATTTATTATAGCGGAATTTAGTGTTTTATCAATTTTAAGTTTAAAAAAATTTGTACTCCAGTCTGTGTCCGAGCTATTCCGTATTTCTTATCAAGAGCTAATAATCACATAAGGAAAACATGTTATTTGGATTTGATGTTATGAGATCATGGTATCATAAATTTGTAATGAGTGGGGAAAGGGTACTTATCTCTTAGATGACGAATGACGACAGATAATGAAACTGTGAGACAATAGCATTTATATTTATGCTATGAAGGAAGACCGTTTGTGAACTGGCCTGTTCTGTGTGTGGCCCTTGAGGTAGGGGATTCACTTAGTTTGCACCCGGTACTAAAACGCCTGCAAGTTTTAGCTCGCCGGCTCACAGGCACGGGGTTATTCCCAGTGAAACTCATAGATCAGGTGAGTGCAGACATTTACTTTTATTATTATTATTATTATTATTATTATTATTATTATTATTATTATTATTATTATTATTATTATTATTCATTTTATTGCTCATTGTTTGAGATCGGATTTCTTGGCGGAATTTTAGCGGATTTTGAGTAGTATTTAGCTGATCTTGAAATTATAAGTTGGCAACACTGTGCAGATGAGGTCTAATAAAAGAGAAGCTAACAACAGTAGCCGAGATAAGATGGCCGCAGCGTTTCGCAGATCACACAACTAGCACAAGTAGAAGGCACAGTAATTTTAATCCATACTAAACTCAGACATTACAATATGGTGATTACACTCGAATGTCCCTATGGAAGTGAATGCCTCCAAGTTACTGGGTCGCTATAAGACCTATCTGTGTCGGTGCGACGTAAAACCACTAACAAAAAAAAGTTACTGGGAAGGCTAGTCTGAGAGGAGGTAAGAAGTTTGAGAGGAAGATCCTTCAAAAGTTAATGGGCCCAAAGATCGTGGCAGGACAGCACAAGTTGCGATGACGAGAGGTACTACATCGTGTATCAGAAAACAGAACGACTGATGGAATCAATTGTGTAGCAACCACTCAAGTTCTATGGCCACCTATTTAGAATGGACGACTAAGAACATTTTTATCACACTCGATACTAAACTTAACACATGTGATAAGGGAGATCAGGAAGGATCTAAAAAATAATAAATAATTGTACTAAATCGTGAAGTCATTGTTAAGAGAACCAAGTACGAACACCAGATCAATAACTTCAAGGGCTTTCATGAAGAAGACCAGCAGAACAGTGGGTGGACAGCAGAAAGAAGACAAGCTGCCAAAGAGAGAATGCAACGAGACCAGGCTGCAAAGAAAGCTTCTAAAAATGTGTAAATGTTGTTTATTGTTGTCTCTAATGGAAGTAAAAGCCTCAAAAATATATATCCCATTATGTTTTACTGGTTTTTAAAATTTCGTGTGTCTATTTCTAGCCGAGTGCATCCCTTGTAAGGCAGACCCTCCGATGAGGGTGGGCAGCATCTTCCATGTGTAGGTAACTGCGTGTTATTGTTGGGGAGGATAGTGTTATGTGTGGTGTGTGAGTTGCAGGGATGTTGGGGACAGCACAACACCCAGCCCCCGAGCCATTGGGATTAACCAATGAAGGTTAAAATCCCCGACCCGGCCGGGAATCGAACCCGGTACCCTCTGAACCGAAGGCCAGTACGCAGACCATTCAGCCAACGAGTCAGACTGTTTCACTGGTGAGGCCTAGTATTTACAGTGCACTATGTCTTCTAGCATAGGCTAAAATATTTTTTAAATTTTCATCGAGCTCAGTCTTCCTGATAATATGAAAGTGACTGGAGGTACGAGGGATGCTACAGTAAATAATGCCAATCCATACACAGCCAGTTTCTGTAATGAATGGAGTGAAAATTTCGCCCATAGTGTCAGTTGGTCCGTCATTTCCGAGGGCTTGGTAGACTGATATGTAATAACAATTTCTGGCTCGGTGAGAAATGCAACGGGAAACTACCTTCACTCCTCATTTCCCAAGTACGCCTCTTAAGTGACGCTTAGTACATCTATGACAACCGATGAAGTTGTTGAGGATCATCCCCCTGTGAGTAGGGGTGGTAGAATAATACCCATGGTATCCCGTGTCTGTGGTAAGAAGCAACTAAAAGAGGCCTCACATTGCTTCCACTTACTTGTGCCAGGCTCCTCACTTTCATTTATCCTATCCCACCTCCCTTGGTCAACTCTTGTTCTTTTCTGACCCCGGCGGTATTAGATAGCGAGGTCTAGAGAGTCTTTCATGCCCTTCGTGGCGCTTATCTCCCTTAAACCGATGTCTTCATTTTACGAAGTGTCGTATTCTTTCCATTTTTCTCTCCGATTAGTGTTATATACTGTAGAAGATGGTTGAGTAGTTGTACTTCCTCATAAAACTGTAATCAAATCATACATTTCGTATGTACATCGTGAGCTATAAGTCTGAGGCAGGAAAGGAGAGCTAGGTTCACTTGGAGGGACATGGGTTCAATACCAGACAGAGAATCGAAAATAAAAAAAATGTAGGAACAAGGTTTACACTTCTGGAGGGTTACACTACCCCCGGGTTTACTCAGCTGCTTCATAAAAGTATTGTCTCTTTCAATGCTGGGATGAGTGGCTTAGACGGTTGAGGCACTGGCCCTGGAACCCCAACTTGCTGGTTCGATCCTGCTCAGTCCGGTGGTATTTGAAGGTGCTCAAATACGTCAGCCACGTGCCGGTAGATTTACTATAAAGAAGTAGTTAATAATAATGTTATTGGCTTTACGTCCCACTAACTACTTTTTTTCGGTTTTCGGGGACGCCGAGTTGCCGGAATTTTGTCCCGCAGTAGTTCTTTTACGTGCCATTAAATTTATCGAAACGAGACTGTTGTATTTGAGCCAGGATCAAATTGTCAATTTGGGGTCAGAAGGCCAGCGCCTCAACCGTCTGAGCCACTCAACCCGGGCATAAGAAGTAGTTAGTGGAACGTAGAGTCAATAACATTTATTATTAGCCTCTTTCAAACGATTTATTTGTTCAGTTGCTGTTTCAATGTCTTCTGAAAATAGTCAAGTCGTTTGAAAAAGCTAGACAATTAATTTTCACTATTATTATTATTATTATTATTATTATTATTATTATTATTATTATTATTATTATTATTATTATTATTATTATTCAGTCGTTGTGCCATCGAGGACCACGTTAAATCTCGTTACATTTGGCAGTCAACTTTGCTTTCTTTTGAGCCAAGAATTACCTCATTCTTTCTGACTGGGCCTGCTTGCGTTCCTCTGTCAATGGGACATCGTGTCTTCTTTTCGGTTGCTCGTTTTGGTTTACCTGTTCGTCACTATCTGTTGGAAAAGACTTCTGTCAAAAGCGTCTTTCGGTTTGATCTGTAGCACTTGAAGGTCTTCTTTGGTGTTCAAACCAAGGCATTGTAGTTCTAGGATTTGAAACAAATACGTGAAAGATCTGTTTATTCAACCTGTTTCCGTCTATTCGTTTGAAGTGGCCGTAACATTGTGCCCGTCTTTTGCGTAGCGTGTCTGTAATTATCTCTAATTTTTTTAGATTTCCTTATCGGCTTTCTTTTGGTGGATGCCATTCTTGTAGTTAGATCCCTTGACTTCTCTAATTATTCTGCGCTCTTTTTCCTCCAGCTCTTCGGGGAGTCATTTATTGGCATTTAGGGACAGTGTTTTGGATGCGTACATAACTATTGTCTTCAGAATCATTTCATAGTGAGGGACCTTAGTATTTTGGGAGACATTTTTATTGTAGATTATTATTATCATCATCATCATTATTATTATATTTTTATGGCCATTTGAAACCATGTTAAGAAACAATCACACATTACTGGAAGCCCTTTAAAAAAATGCTATTTCTTCGGGGCGTCGACCTAGAAAGATCTTTTGCCCCTACTTGCACCATATTTGGGGAACCTGCTTGTATTTTGTAAATGGCGGAAGTGTAAAGCGTTGAAGGTGAAGAAAGGAACTTTAAGGACTACACAAACACCCAGTCTCCAAGCCAGGGATGTTAACCATGTTGTTGTTTGAGTCATCAGTCCATAGACTGGTTTGATGCAGCTCTCCATGCCACCCTATCATGTGCTAACCTTTTCATTTCTACGTAACTATTGCATCCTACATCTGCTCTAATCTGCTTGTCATATTCATATCTTGGTCTACCCCTACCGTTCTTACCACCTACACTTCCTTCAAAAACTAACTGAACAAGTCCTGGGTGTCTTAAGATGTGTCCTATCATTCTATCTCTCCTTCTCGTCAAATTTAGCCAAATTGATCTCCTCTCACCAATTCGATTCAGTATCTCTTCATTCGTGATTCGATCTATCCATCTCACCTTCAGCATTCTTCTGTAACACCACATTTCAAAAGCTTCTATTCTCTTTCTTTCTGAACCAGTTATCGTCCATGTTTCACTTCCATACAATGCCACGCTCCACACGGAAGTCTTCAAAAACATCTTTCTAATTCCGATATCAATGTTTGAAGTGAGCAAATTTCTTTCCTTAAGAAAGCTCTTCCTTGCTTGTGCTAGTCTGCATTTTATGTCCTCCTTACTTCTGCCATCGTTAGTTATTTTACTACCCAAGTAACAATATTCATCTACTTCCTTTAAGACTTCATTTCCTAATCTAATATTTCCTGCATCACCTGCCTTCGTTCGACTGCACTCCATTACTTTTGTTTTGGACTTATTTATTTTCATCTTGTACTTCTTACCCAAGACCATATACAATTAGAAACACCTGACCCGGCCGGGAATCGAATCCGTGCCCGCTGGGTGACAGGCGGACGCGTTGCCCCACACACCGCGGGGCAGGACTACTGGAAGCCTACTTTGCAGCCCAAAATCTATGCATTCTTCCTCTGGCAGCGTGTCTTCTTCCCTCTGACTCTCCCCTCTTCAGTTTCTGTTCGTCATGGAAGTCTCTGAAGCTGTCGATCACTTATCTATACTTCGTTTGACGTAGGACGTCTTCCCGATTTAATCCGGACTGTTCAAGATCCTTTCTTACATCCCTGAACAATTTGTCGAAAACATTAGTTCTACTATCAAGTGTTTTAAAAATCTGCTTTCTCAGACTCTTATCATCCTTTCTTAACAGATGTCCATAAAATTTGAGTCTCCTCTTCCTCATAGACTAAATACATCTTTCGCTTTCCTGGTATAGCTCTTTCCTTCGCCGAAACCTCTACTGGCCATTTATTATTATTATTATTATTATTATTATTATTATTATTATTATTATTATTATTATTATTATTATAGCAGTTCCGTTTGCTATCTGTTTAAAGTCGTTCTAACACAAGCTGCTTATCGGCGTCGTTAGGAAAAGAAAGGGCTAGGCCTGAGAAGGTAGTAACCATGACTTAAAGACACGAAGGAATAACAGACGATTGGGTTAGAACTCTCTATTTCCCGATGCCAAGCTTACAGCTCTACCTTGTACCACTTAGTCAAATTGGCTCAGTATTATTCATAGAAATGCGAAAGGGTTCACGCGTAATTTGCTAATAATCACTACTGTTCATGAACGACGTAAGTGACTTATGAACGGGAAGGCAAGGTTATGAAATATGAAGATGGGTTCATAAATAGATTCCCTTGAGGGATCCGGCAATTTCGCTGTGGTTTATGGTGGTTCTAGTTAGATAACCCAGTTAGGAACATGAATACCTACGTCATCTCCTACTGATCAAAGAGGTTGTAGCTTTAATGGATTCACATGTGGGAGGGAACGGGTAATGCGACCTAGAATCAGTGGATCTAAATATACAGTGTACGCATGCGTCTCGTCGTGCCGTCGGCTTCTACTGACGCAAAATGACAGTAGGAGATAAGATCGGAGACAAATACGAAACATGTATGGAATGTTCCTTCTACCGAGCGAGTTGGCCGTGCGGTTAGGGTCATGCAGCTGTGAGTTTGATTCGGGAGACAGTGGGTTCAAATCCCACTGCCAGTAGCCCTGAAGATGTTTTTCCGTGGTTTCCCATTTTCACGCTAGGCAAGTGTACCTTAAATGAGGCCACGGCCGCTTCTTTCCCTCTCCTAGTCCTTTCCTATCCCATCATCGCTATAAGACCTATCTGTATCAGTGGGACGTAAAGCAATTTTTTTAATGAAAAACATTTCCCTTTCGACAATTACTGTTTTAATAAATAATTTGACCAACTCGCTTGGAATCTTTATTCTCTTCCTAGCCAGAAGGTTACTGGATTGTAGGACCTAGGGTGCCTTTCATTTTCACGCCCTCCGTGGCCCTCGATTCTTCTTCACATATCCTCATTCTTGGAAAGGCTGGACCTCATCTGTTGTTTGCTGTAATTAAGTAATAAAAATGAAATGTCATATGACTTTTTTTTAGTACCGGGAGTGTCCGAGGACAAGTCCGGCTCGTCAGATGCAGGTCCTTTGATTTGACACCCGTAGGCGACCTGCGCGTCATCATGATGATGATGATGATGATGGTGGTGATGATGATGATGACATATATACCCATCCCCCCTGTCAGCGAAATTAACTTATTATGGTTAAAATTCCCGACCCTGCCAGGAATCGAACCAGGACCCTTGTGAGCAAAGGCCAGCACGCTAACCATTTAGGCATGTTAGGCATGGAGGTGGATTGCCTAGTTGTACTACCGCTTAAAATAAGAATCACCACCACCACCACCACCACCATCACTATAGCAATGCCAAACGAATAAAGATCGGGCGCCTTAAGGCTTCCAATATTCATAACGTCGGCACTGAGTGGGAAATAATTCTTAGGTCTTTGCACAGCCGCCTTTATCCTCCAAGAGTCAATTTGCTACTCGTTTTTGCGGTAAACTCACATTCTTAGAACTCACTAGAACTCACATTCTTCCAAATGAAATGAGTGAACGTCTACCACCTCAGCTAGCCAACCCCTAAGGACATATATTACAAACACACGCAGATTGAAAGCATCCGCCTTGAAAAGCAAAATGTGAAGCTCCCATTAGGGAAAGGGATCATATAATAGCAGATACCACAGATCTAGACTTTTAACTAACAAACAAACCCCACGACGGAGCAGACCCCAAAGCCTGCAAATTACGAGATATCGTGTATGGTCTGCATTAGAAAATTCTTGCCCGTTATTTTTGGCTTTTTAAACGGGATCCGCTATCTCAGCTTGAGATAGCTCCTCAATTAAAATCGGGTAGACTGAGTGGATCTCGATCCAGCCCTCAGATCAAGGTAAGAGTACCTGACCGGTCCGGGAATCAAACAAGGGACTTCCGCGTACAAAGCCAGCACAATACCCCTAAACAGCCCGGTAGGCTCCAACTAAAACATGCCCTGAATATAAGTGAAAGGAAGGAAGCCAAACTTTGGATTGACACACGTGTTTCCGAGAACTGCAGCCTATGGGTTCCAGTGTGCAATTGGCAATCAAGGAGCTTGCGACCACGCTTAGACTCAATTCTGCTGTACTCTATATAGACTGCGTTGCCAACGATACCATGTGTACCGAGGAAAAACGAAGTTTTATGCAATTTGTTAAAACTTCAAATTAACATAGGATACTTCGTATGTTTGCTAATAATTAATTAGCTCTCAGTCTGGCCGCCTTTGTCACCGGTAGTTCACCTGTTACTCATTTTTCGTGTATGCTAAGTTTTTGGGCTTCCTGACAGTGTATCGAACCAGCGTCATTCTAGGTCCACCGAACATATATTCTTATAATAAGGGGCAGTCAAATGAAAACCGAACACCTTACATAACACATATTCCTCCATCTCTGTTGTAGGAGAACTGCGTAGTGACAACTCACAGGTGCACGCAGTTGTTGGTGCGCGGACTGGTCTAGTGTGTTCGTCCAGCTGTTGAAATGGAGGCAAGCCAAGAAGTGAGGTTCGTTTTCTGGTCGCTGAGGGTGATGGAGTACGCGAAACATTTCGAGGCATGTCTGCTGTGTACGGCGAACACTGCATGTCCATGACGAGTGTGCACGAGTGGCATAGGAGATTCCGAGAAGGGCGCACATCACCGCTCAGGACAAACCCATCCAGCCATTACTCGTAATGTGACAGGGAGGATTGATGGCCTTATCCGGAAAAACCGACGAATCACAGAGGAAGAAATACATTCGTAGACGTCGGTTTCATATGGACCAGGAAGTGCAAGAGTGAGTGCGGTTGTGGATCCGTCAGGGGCCTACCTTTTTCTACAAAACTGGAATTGATCGTGTCGTCTCCCACTACTTTTGAATAAGATCATTCCATGGACACATTGTAGTGGGTGATCGTTTTAACTCACATACTGTGATAAACAATATGCCTCTGAATATTTTTACAAGTCACGCTTCCTGACAACAAGTGATCAACATCAAGTATTACCTGGAGACTAGAGAGCTCGATAGCTGCAGTCGCTTAAGTGCGGCCAGTATCCAGTATTCGGGAGATAGTAGGTTCGAACCCCACTGTCGGCAGCCCTCAAAATGATTTTCGTGGTTTCCCATTTTCAGACCAGGCAAATGCTGGGGCTGTACCTTAAGGCCACGGCCGCTTCCTTCCCACTCCTAGCCCTTTCCTGTCCCATCGTCGCCATAAGACCTATCTGTGTCGGTGCGACGTAAAACAAGTGTGTGTGTATGTATGTATGTATGTATGTATGTATGTATGTATGTTGGGTATTCAGCCCGAAGGCTGGTTGGATCCTCAACAGGTTCACCATTAGCTGTCATAGATGGCCTAGGTGTCACTAAAGAGGCGTACTGGGGAAATGAGGAGTGAGGTAGTTTCCCGTTTCTTTCCTCACCAAGCCAGAAGTTGCTATTGTACTTCAGTCTGCCAAGCCCACTGAAATGCCTGCATCAACCGACCCTATGAGCGACATTTTCACACCATTCATAGCAGGGACTGGCTGCATAAGGAATGGCATTACTAGCGTCACTCATACCTCAGCCACGTTCATATTGTCAAAGCCAAGGAAGAGACTGAGACAGATCAATGAAAGTAACAATTTTATTCTAGCCCATACCAGAAGACATAGCGCACTGTAAACGCTACATCTTGCCAACAAAAGCATGTAAAGCAACTAGCAACAACAACAACAACAAAAAAAGAAAAAACAAAGAAAATACCTGGAGATTTGAAGGCAATCGATGCAACATCCAGCCCTAGGAGTAAAACGATGAACTAGCCCTCATTTTTGTGCCTTGAAATAATCTCCTACTCCAGGCCATGACGGCTGGCGAGGACTGCAGGCGCATCTTGAAGCCGCCAAATAAGTTACGGTGCAGAGCTCCGCACGTCTCGTAGTAAGAAGAGCACCGGCCAATCAATACCTACCGTACTACCTGCCTGCCACTCCACTTCTTATAACTAGTGTTATGAACAGGGCTCTGTGAACTGCTTTTGTAGAAAAAAGCTTTACAAAAAAAAATCATGTTTTGATAACCGCGAATTAGTACAACTGTTTGCCGTAAATCATGACAATTCACAACCGCAAATACACTGCAGTATGTCTAGCAGCTTACCTTCAAAATTGAAAACATAGTTCACTATCCTCCAGCGTTCGTCCTAGCGTGGGATAGGCTGGAAAAGATCCGCAGTTCGTAGATGTTTTCGTATCCACATGACCTTTGACCTCAGTGCCATCTACCGACAATTGTGCACTCAGAGTTGAAAAGAGCAACGCACGGTTGTCAAGCTGTGAGTTATACGCACATACATCTTCATTAGACTGTTTAGTCTTTCAGCGTTCAGTCTGTAAGCTTACATGAATTTTCTAAATGCCTCAACAATCCTCTATAATATTGGGTGACCCAAAATTTCCTTAACATTTAAACCAAACCAAACCAAACCAAACCAAACCAAACCAAACCAAACCAAACCAAACCAAACCAAACCAAACCAAACCCAATGGCACTACAGCCCTTGAAGGGCTTTGGCCTACCAAGCGACCGCTGTTCAGCCCGAAGGCCTGCAGATTGCGAGGTGTCGTGTGATCAGCATGACAAATGCTCTCGGCCGTTATTCTTGGCTTTCAAGACCGGTCCGTCAACATTTGAGGATCCAATACTTCACGGATTATTGGAGATAGAGAGGTATTAATTGACACACATGATTGGCATGACATGGGACACTAAAATAAAGGGCGCAAGAAGTCGCAAGTCTACCGTGATCGTCCGACCTCATTAGGGATGCTAAAATACAATAACCGACGGCAAATTCTCACCATACCTACCAATATGCTGCACACTTCTGTTCACAACATTGTCCTCGACTACAGGTATTGTTGATGAATGACGGCCGACATATTGTGCATGTGTTATAAAGAATGTCGTCTTTGCTAAACCTCCATTGTTATGCTAATTATTGCTTGTGTGTCGTATGAAGCGCCATCTATTGATCATTTTGTGTACTTTATTTTGGAGTCAATAAAACCCCATGTTATGCCAATCACGTGTATCAATTATTACCTCTCTACCTGTAATATCCCCCTGTGGGTGGGGTGGTAGAATAACACCCACGGCATCCCCTGCCTGTCGTAAGAGGCAACTAGACGGGGCCCCAGGGGCTCTTAACGTGGAAGTGTGAGTTGGTGACCACGGGGCTCTTACCTGAGTCCTGGCATTGCTTCCACTTACTTGTGTATAGCTCACCACTTGTTCTTTTCCGACCCCGACGACATTACGGGAAGTCCGTGCAATTTGGACCTGCGTATATTTTGGACCGATAATATATTTGGTATTTGCAAATTTGGTCACCCCCTGTCTGAGGTAAGATCAGCAAAGACAACCGAGGGTAGCTTTCCTCCTGGAAGTTGTTTTACTAATGGATTTATGGTTGAAAGGGAAAGAGGAAAACAATCTTAGTACTCACAATCCTAGTAAGCTTATACGATGACAAGTAAGTGTACTGTGAGTAGTTATGTCAGTCAAGAGAGTGTTTAGCTTTTGCAAGTACTTATGAAATATCTAGGTAAGTTTTAACATAGTTTCATTCATAACTTTTAAGTACTTTGCACATTAATTAGTTTCAGATTAAATCTTTGATTGGCGTGTAATTTGGATGCCGGAGAGTGTGTAATTTGAGCCGTTGAAACAATTGTAATAATTAAGTTTCTCCGTCATTTTATTGGTGATCCTAAAACAACTTGTTTTATAATTTTAGACTGTCCCTCGGTGTAGATGTGGCGTACCTGCTTCTTACCGGAGGCTCCGGGCTCGATTCTCGGCAAGATCAGTGAGTTTTACCTGGATCTGAGAACTGGTTCGAGGGTCAGTCTGCCTATTTGATTAAAATTGAGGAGCTATCTGACGGTGAGATAGCGGCCCCGGTATAAGAAAGCTGAGAATGACGGCCGAGAGGATCCTGACCATACGGCACCTCATAATCTCCAGGCCTTCGGACTGAGGAGCGGTCGAGAAACTATTCATTACAATTGCAAGAAGAAATAAAAAACAATTTGCATTGTACACATAATAAGTACATTAAATAACTTGTGTTTATATTAACCAGTCCAAATTACACGATCAACTGGTCCAAGTAACACACTATAGCTCCAAAACACGATTACAAATTTTAGAATAAATATTACATTTAAACAAATCCTAAAGATATTAACATTTACATTCTTTCTTTCTTTCTTTTTTTCTTTCTTTCTTTCTTTCTTTCTTTCTTTCTTTCTTTCTTTCTTTCTCAATCTGTTTACTCTCTAGGGTTGGTATTTCCCTCGGACTCAGCGCGGGATCCTACCTCTACTGCCTCTAGGACAGTGTGCTGGAAAGTGAGACTTTGTGTCTAGGGATTAAACTGGGGAGAAGGACCAGTACCTCGCCTAGGTGGCCTTGCCTTCTATGCTGAACAGGGCCCTTGTAGGGGGAGGGGAAGATTGGAAGGGATGGACAAGGAAGAGGGAAGGAAGCGGCCGTGGCCTTAAGTTGGGTACCTTCCTGGCATTTACCTGGAGGAGAAGTGGGAAACCACGGAAAACCACTTCGAGGTTGGCTGAGGACGGAATGAAACCCCACTCCACTCAGTTGACCTCCAGAGGCTGAGTTGACCCAGTTCTAGCCCTCGTACCCTTTTTCACATTTCGTGGCAGAACCGGGACTCGAGCCGGGGCCTCCGGGGGTGGCAGCTAATCACACTAACCACTACACCACAGAGGCGGTGAACATTCATTTTCACAAAATCATTTGGTACAATTTAGTAATTATCGTGTACAAAACTAGAGACATTTCCAATACAGTAGTTGCCCACATTACACGGACTTCCCCTACGCATGGCGACCGAAGGAGTCCTTCATTTTTCACGGCCTCGGTAGCCCTTGTCTTCCTTTGGCCATTACCTTCATTTTCCAAGTGATCCAATCCAAATTTTCCCTTTGATTATTGTTAATAGATGATGGTTGCCCAGTTATACTTCCTCTTAAACCGGTGGTATTTGAAGGTGCTCAAATACGTTAGCCTCGTGTCGGTAGATTTACTGGCACGTAAAAGATCTCCTGTGGGACTAAATTCAGGCACCTCGGCGTCTCCGAAAACCGTAAAAGTAGTTAGTGGGACGTTAAGCTGCTTCTTATTATACCTATTTTACAAAAAAATATATCCTAATTACACCCAGCCTTCACTTCTGTACAGTAAAGTTGGTCTGAAAAGAAACCGATATGAAGATAGAAGTCAGTTCTCAGATGAAATTTTTTTAAGATAGAATACTGTTGTTATGTTATAGAGGAGTCGTCCTTCGAATTTCTCGTGCCTATCGCATAGTATTTATACAAGAAGCCCTTGCCATTGCTGGAATGGAGTTCCTTTTCTTTCCTGCCATCGGAACGGCTGAACTCACGTACATACATACATACATACATACATACATACATACATACATACATACATACATACATACATACATACATACATACATACATACATTATCATTATAGACTGTTATGCCTTTCAGCGTTCAGTCTGCAAGCCTTTGTGAATTTACTAAACGTCGCCACAATCCTCGATTTGCAACTAGTGTTGTGGCCTCATTTAGTTCTATACCTCTTATCTTTCAATCGTTAGAAACCGAGTCTAACCATCGTCGTCTTGGTCTACCCCTACTTCTCTTACCCTCCATAGCAGAATTCATTATTCTTCTAGGTAACCTATCCTCCTCCAGTCGCCTCACATGACCCCACCACCGAAGCCGGTTTATGCGTACAGCTTCATCCATCGAGTCCATTCCTAAATTAGCCTTTAGCTCCTCATTTCGAGTACCCTCCTGCCATTGTTCCCACCTGATTGTACCAGCAATCATTCTTGCAACATTCATGTCTGTTACTCCTAACTTATGAATAAGATATCCCGAGTCCACCTACCTTTCGCTCCCGTAAAGCAAAGTTGGTCTGAAAACAGACCGGTGTAAAGATAGTTTCGTCTGGGAGCTGACTTCCTTCTTACAGAGTACTGTTGATCGTAACTGCGAGCTCACTGCATTAGCTTTACTACACCTTGATTCAATCTCACTTACTGTATTACCATCCTGGGAGAACACACAACCTAAATACTTGAAATCATCGACCTGTTCTAGCTTTGTATCAGCAATGTGACATTCAATTATGTTGAATTTCTTACCTACTGACATCAATTTAGTCTTCGAGAGGCTAATTTTCATACCATACACATTGCACCTATTTTCAAGTTCCAAGATATTAGACTGCAGGCTTTCGGCATAGTCTGCCATTAAGACCAAGTCGTCAGCATAGGCCAAACTGCTTACTACATTTCCACCTAACTGAATCCCTCCCTGCCATTTTATACCTTTCAGCAGATGATCCATGTAAACTATGAACAGCAAAGGTGAAAGATTACAGCCTTGTCTAACCCCTGGAAGTACTCTGAACCAAGAACTCATTCTACCATCAATTCTCACTGAAGCCCAATTGTCAACATAAATGCCTTTGATTGATTTTAATAATCTACCTTCAATTCCGTAGTCCCTCAGTATAGTGAACATCTTTTCCCTCGGCTGAACTCACGTTAATGAAGAAAAACATAACATCACCTGCAGCAGTCTTTGTAACCACACTGGAGAAGAACTGTCACTTCCTGGAATCCGATCACCCTAGCAACTTCAAGACTTAAGTTTGCAATCGCTGCTCGCTCAACCATGACTACTATATCTACAGAGAGGGCTCTCGCGCACCTAATAACGCTGAATCTGACAAAGTGCGATGCGCATTCGTTGTCTAGGAGAATGACAGGGAAATTGTCATCCAGGTGTTCAGTATTTCAAGGTGAGCTTAGGGCCATCAAGTCTGCTGTGGAGTGGTGTGAACACAACAGTGGTAGCGCTGGGATACTAAGTGACTCGCAGGCTGTGTTGAACACAATCAACGATAAGCACAATTTCAATCCAATAACTGATATATTTCCCCCACGTCTGTTTTTGCTGGATCCGGGGACACACGGTTCTCCTGGAAACGGAAGGACGGACATCCTCCTAAAAGGAGCCTCCTCATCCAACATAGAAATCACCTAAAAAAATCACCTCCAAGCTATGCAAAAGCCCAAATCATAACACTTCTAATAAGACAGGTCTGTCACACGAGAATTTTTTTTCCGACATATATAGCCGACTCCAGTGCAAAACATTAGTGTCCGAATCCATTCTCACTGAATTTCTCTCCGACCATGGAAAGTTTTTGTGCTACTTTGAACGCTTCAAGATTAACATTGCAGGCGATTACTTGTGCTTTTGTGGATATTCTCACACAGTGGGCCTTTTACTGTTCGACTGTGCCATGTTTGGAAGGACAAGATTCGAACTTGAGTGACACTTAAACAATTGTAATGTGCAATTTTCAAAGGCATTATACCATCTGTTCAGGAAATCTTGCTGCTAAAATCAGTTCCTTACATTCATTCACCACATCTTCAATAATTTAGTTTCCTAATTTTGTGCCAAGGACCAATAATTTTAAAGAAACCTGCTCAAAACTACAGCCCTAATATACTCATGTACACTAGCGTTCAAACTGTCAGGATATTTAGAAAATAAATAAATATACATGATACTGTATAGGCTTTTGGGCTTATGACATGTCAAGAAAATAAGGTGAAATTCTTTACGTTTCGCAGAGAACTGCGTCTCGTCTCGATGTTTTCCAAATTCGTACGTTCCTCATCGCCAGATGTTTCATTCGAGGCTTGTGTCAATGTCATACACCTGTGCTATGTGACCCTCTTAGACTGTGTCGTGTACCGACCTCCCACGGACTCGAACCGGCGGACCGCCAGGTGGAAGGCAGCCGGGATTCGCAGCCGAGTCTAGAGCTCAAGGTGTCAGAGGAGATTAATTAGTGTTAGAATAATGATAGTCATCGACATGAGACACCTTGTAGTACTGTATAATAAGTATAATAATTATAGTTAGATTTAATAATTGGAAAGCAGAAGGAAGCCTTCAGCTAAGTATTGGAGAGCAGTTTGCGAAACGCGCTCGCTTACAAAAGTTGTTGACTAAGAGCGGAGACTTGTTGATCACAACAAGGTATTTACTGTGTATCGACAAACAGAGCTAGTATGGCAGCGGGCCGCCGAAACCGACAAAGAAACAAAGCCAAGTGCAAGGCCATTCAGGGTCAGTACAGATGCACTACGGAAACAAGGAAAGATGAGGACAAAGTAAGACAGTAGTGCCTAGGTAGCAGCACTTACTGTGACAACTATTGAGAATAGCCACTTGAGGGCGCTAGTGACTGGATGATCAGTTTGGCAATGCCTGTAGGAGGTAGGGATAGAACTTTGAGTTCAGGAGCGGAGATATAACCCCTGGCCAAGATGGCGCGGGGCCTTCTTCCAGCCAGTAGTTCGTACTTGTCAGAACGATATTCTGTTCGGGCATAGCCCAAGTGCCGCAGGGCAAGATTCAGATAGACGCGTAGTAGGACAGTAGGCGCGTGAAACAAGCTCTCTCTCTCAATAGATCATTACATTCAGACTTGTAAATATACTGTACATAGTAGTTTTAGTGTCCTCAGCAATAAAGGACAGGAAAACCATTTCATCTTTTATTTCGGGAGTATCGGGACGAGTCATACCTACAATTACCTCCCTACATTCCGCTCGGCAGGACAGGTAATACTTCAACATCCAAGTGCCTGGTGACCATCCTACGAGAACGTCTCTCAGGACAGGTAGGTCACGACAACTGATTCTGATGGTTCGGTCAGGTTCTGCTCCGAACGCTAGCGCTGTGCCACGTCCGGTGAGCCATCTGGTGACGAATGCACGTACCATTTCCACTTCTATTCTACCGTCTAAATTTCAAAAAGTCATAGTTTAAGAAGCTCGTGGACAGTCGAGATTCTCTTCTGATGACGCAGAGCACACAGTTCTCTGCGAAACGTAAAGAATTTCACCCTATTATCTTGACACGGCATAAGCCCAAAAGCCTATACAGTAGCATGTCTACAAGTACGGGCCGTGAAAGCATCAATGGCAAAAATAAAAAAAATATTAAAATTTGAAAGAAATATTCGAAAAAGAAAAATTTGTGTTTCGGAAATGAAAATTTACCTTTTGAGGAAAATGAAAGTGTGTTTCTGTGGAGCTGAAATTATGTTGGTCAGGCGTTTTAGTGCGTTCGCTCTCTAGACACAAAGCTCATAAGAAGCAGGTAGACGGTTAGTACAGATTCTAATTTTCTTTAATAGTTGGCTTTCATTGTTAGTTAACCTCCCCTATAGAGCCCCCATCCTGAGAGAGTGGAGTGGCGGCTACAGTGTCCCAAAAATCAATCTGGTATTGTATCTAATTCCTGGTACCCGTTTCTTCACTTTAATCTCGGCTATCCGTCCGTCCAGCCCCTCTCCATTTCCCGAATGTAGAGAATGCAGAGATGTACAGCCACGGTAATGCCGTGCACCCCGTTCTCTTCTTCTCGGATGGTCGATCAGAGTGCATAGCTGTCAGACCACGGACCAGCCGTGGCCACATGTAGGCAGAGATGTATTTTTCAAGCGCCTACCTGAGAAGCTTAATATTCAACTGGATTTTGTTGTCGATTCTCCAGATATGATTATGACAAAATTTCTTTGTTCCTTTAATGAATCATATAAATAATATATTACAAACCTTGGAAAAAATAAAAGCAAGATTCCTGAAAGTCAAAATCCACAGTTCTAGCTCTTCAGGCAAGCAACCAAATGCTGAAAATATTCTAGGGGTATGCGCTACGAATTTTAGGTAAATAACATAAAATATAATAAGGTATAATAATATATTCTTTATGTATTTCTAAAAATGACAATCCTTTCCTTAATCATCGCTATCCAGTCGACTTGATATGTCGCTCTATATTTGGGCCCACGAGAGTTGATGTCTGACATTTGAGCGGCGAAAGCAGTAAGTAATGCTGCGTTGTGATAGTTACCTCAATCTGCGGCCTGTCACCCTTTCATAGTGGTTGAATATTTAATCAACTATTTTGGCCTAATGCAGTTCAATAAACTTTGACCCGTCCCAAAGCTCGTGCTAATAATTCCGACATTTAAGGCAGAACATGTCATTGCCGATAAACATGAGATTTCACATTCACTAAACTGGCAATAACCTCAACAAATGTACATTTTAAATAGAGAATAGAACGGTACAACTAGCCACTGATTAACGTCCAAAACATAAACTAACAACGTAAATAATATTCAGAAAACAAACACTTAAATTATTACATAAACCAGCAACAACTAACACAGCTAACACAGCACTATTCCGAATAATATCACAAAAGCGACTCAGAGCAGGCAAACCCACGTGGCGATAACATCCTTAAATGTGTCATCTCTGTTATCGTTGCCATAGCAACAGATCATTTTTGAGTACGGCCGACTTGACGCGTCGCTCTAGCTAGCTCAGCGCAGAGAGGGATCCAGTCGGCCGTGTTTTCGAACAAGGTTAGTCAACTTTTTCTCGCCGGTGGCGCTAAACGTCAGACTTCAATTCTCGTGGGCCCAACTATAGTTAAGAAGCGCAGCGAGGGATCCAGTCAGCCGTGATTAAATTACTAGTTTGCCTTTTTCTACCACTACGAGCGCCAATGTGAGTCAATACACTGTTTCACTTAAGCACCACTACGGGTGCTAATGTGAGTGAATACAGAGTCTCACTTAAGCCCTTATAACTACATTCGGTGTGGACATAAACAAAATCAAAAGCCTGAAGATATGGAACCAAGGAACACATTACAGACAGAATTATGTAAATAAGTTAATTTATCTAGGATTTGAATCAACACGAAAACGAGCAAAGAAATAAGCGATTATAGTCTGCTTTTCCGGAACTGCAATTAGGCCGGAAGTGATTTTCGAAATTTGATTTTTAGTTTGATATAACTTATCTATCCAAGACTGACAATTTAAAACCCATTCCTGTCTTTTGGCTCTTCAATTTTCGGCACAATTGAGGAAATTGCTTAATTTTACGTTTTTCGAAGTATGGAGACCACTACTTTGTCTGCGAAATGTTTTCATCATTTAATAAAAGCTAACCCAAGACTTGAGGTACAACCTCCACTGCCATATGCAAAACTAGCAGAAGAACTACTCAGAAGAATAAGACAAAAAGGGAATGAAATATGGTCAGAGTTCTTCTAAACAGAGGCTCTCCTTCCCGGCTCGTGTATGAGCTATCCAGAGAGGGATTTTATGTGGAAGAGCTAAGGTTACAGTTGTTACTTCCAGCAACAACACCCTATATACATCTGCTTCGAGACCTACGATCGAAGAAGGCTGACATCTGGGAAGATTTCTACTCTACCGATGCCATGCTAAATCGCGAGTGGGTTCAAGGTGGGTATGAACTGCGACACCTGCTGACAAGGTTCATGGGTTCCATTATAAACTGTGTAATATAAAGCGTTATCATGAACCAGGTTTGAACTATGTATGTTTAAGATGTGGTGCACACTGTACTAGGTACCATGTTTTAAATTGTAAACAGCGATCAGAATCACTGGTGAAATTTTGCAACGAAGACTAATGATTTATATAGTAATTCTTTGCACATTGTGCGCGTTAAATAAAATTATAAATAGAGGCTGTGCTAAATCGAAGACGGACCAACCTAAACCAGGATCTGCGAAGTGTCGTAGCTCGACTATCCATCCACGGTTTTCATCATAGAATGTGCACGAAATCGCATTACCACGAAACAAGTGACGAATACATTTGTAAACCGTCCAGAAAACAGTGTGAACGGTATCACTGCCAGAGCATAGTTCTCTGCGAAACGTGAAGAATTTCACCTTATTTTCTTGGCACAGCATAAGCCCGAAAGCCTATATCATGTCTATGTTATGCTGTGAAAGCATCAATGGTATCACTTTATGTTATGTACCAAGAGGGACAAAACTCTAAGTCAGGGCCTCTCAGAGTGCATGCGCCTGGTGCATGCACTGTGCACGGTGAAAAAGACGACTTCGCTTGGTTGACCAGAATGCCGACCCCCGCTCCTCGATTTGGAGCAATAGCGCTGTCTCTCTCCTTCCCCACGCCTGTCTCGCTCGCTCCACCTGTCTCCCTCTTCCTCACTTGCTCCGTAGCGCTCCAAATCCGAGCTGAGTTGAGCCGAGTTGACCCGAGCTTAGCCGAGTAGCCCAGAGACGAAGCGTTTGTCCGAGCCGAGCCGAGTGGGACCTATGCACTGTGCACAGCAACTCTGCGCCGCTGTTTGCATGCGTGAGATTTTGGGCGTTTGAGAGGCCCTGCTCTAAGTGAATATAGAAAATAATGTTAAGGTGTTAAATCAACCTTATGGGCATTTCGATCATTATTAATAATAATAATATTTGCTTTACGTACCACTAACTTCTTTTACTGTTTTCGGAGGCGCTAAGGTGCCGGAATTTAGTTCCGCAGGAGTTCTTTTAAGTGCCAGTAAATCTGTCGACACAAAGCTGTCGTATTTGAGCACCTTCAAATACAATCCGACTAAACCAGGATCGAATCTGCCAAGTTGGGGCCAGAAGGCCATCGCCTCAACGTTGGAATAGTTTAGACCCTTCTACTGGTAGCTACAGTACTTCGCAAAGAAAGGAAAAAAAAAAGCAAAGAACCGAATGTCATGACTCAACAGCCCGAAGAGCCATGGCCTGCCAAGCGACCGCTGCTCAGCCCGACGGATTGCATATTATGGTCAGCACGACGAATCCTCTCGGCCGTTATTCTTGGCTTCCTAGATCGGAGCCGCCTTTTTACGGTCAGATAGTTCCTCAATTGTATTCACGTCCTCAGATCCAGGTAAAAATCTCTGACCTAGCCGACAATCGAACCCGCAGCTTCCGGGTAAGAGGCAGGTTCGCTACCCCTACACCGCGGGGCAGGTTACACAAAGAAATATGGCCGAGCGAATTCGCCGTGCGGTTAGGGCCGCGCAGCTATGAGCTTGCATCCGGGAGATAGTTGGTTCGAATCCCACTGTCGGCAGACCTGAAGATGGACTTCCATGGTTTACCATTTTCACACCAGGCTAATGCTGGGGCTGTACCTTAATGAAGGCCACGGCCGATTCCTTCCCATTCCTTGGCCTTTCCTATCTCATCGTCGTCATAAGATCTATCTGTGAAAGTGCGACGTAAAGCAATTAGAAAATAAAGAAGTCAAGACAAAATATTAATACAAGATTTTAAGTAATGGACTTATATATCATCTTTGCAACAAATCCGTCAAATACAGTTATTACAATCTATTTTACTAATGAGACTAATCACTTTGTCATCTGGTATGAAAGCATTGTTAGTACTCAATCACATGGTTCATTTAATAGGGCAGGCAGATTAATGAAGCTCTACTAGTTACAGGATTACAGCAGAGGTTTCAAAGGCTGAAAGTATTAGTTGTTGAGTGAGAGTAGTTTGGATGAAAGGATTGAACAAATGGTGAATTTTGAATACATGATTCTGCATTTAAATTATCACACTAAAGGACATAACATTGTCCAGAGTGAATATAGCAAAGAATGTTAAGTTGTTATATCAACCAGTACCGTCACACACTCCACGAGATTATTGCACATGATACATAAAAAATCGCACTCATATCTTCTCCGATACACGGAAAGACATAGAATCATTGATATGTTTTTGGGTTTAGAAGGCGAGGGAGTGTTAATATGCATAATTTTGCCCTATATGTTCAAAGTTAAGAATAGATTGGGTTCACCTAGCTGAAGGATCATCTCAAATACGTTTTTCTTCCGTTATATCTGTTGTGTATTAAGAGAGTTATTTCACACACACGAAATAAAATTTCATTAAAGGAGAATTGCAGTGATACAGTATTGTGAAGTATGTGCCAGTTGCACATTAAACTCAAAGTCCAGCTTCCTTCTGTTGAAGGAAAAGTCTTCTCATAGAACGGACGGTTTTGTCGCATAAACAGATTACTTCAACACTTGAGATATATGCAATATTTACACGTTGCCAGTACACGAACTAAATGAAGACTCGCTGAGGGAGAAATGTTGCATAGCATCTGACTTTCAAAGTCGGGGAGCTCATTCAAGAGCTGAAGATTTGAGAATGTAGGGTTTTTTTTTTTTTGTTTTTTTTTTTTTTTGCTAGGGGCTTTACGTCGCACTGACAAATGTACAGTTTAGAGAGATGTCAGCAAGTATAGAGGTAAAAACCTCACGAGATAACTTCAGTCCACTTGTTCAGTAAGCCACTTCTGAAGTAAGGTGTAGCTAGCCGTTTGACGACTGACTGCTTTCTCTCCTTTTTTTTTCGGGGGTCCGCCGAAGCCCGCTCTCCGCGCGTGACCATCTACTCAATCTACATGGTCTCCGACATGCTATTAATTTCTAAGAAGAAAAGAGATAGCAGGGAAGAATGGGAAGTGATACTACAGGAGTATCTGCCTGTCCCCATGCTCAGCATGTTACCAGGCCAGATGTGATGGTCGGTATCAATAGCGGTGTAATCAGGTAGTAAGGGTTAGGAAAAAACCACATAGGCGGAAATAGAAAAATGCCCACATGTAAAACCTGACATGCTTTATCTCCCTTCCCACTAGGTTATATAGGGTCTCGAGCGGTGACGTGGAGTGTCAGCTGGTTGCCTGGCCAGCTCTGCTGGTGAGAACTGGATTCAAGCCACGCTGCGCGCGGGATTCGAATACCGGCACCACAGCAATATCCAGTACTGTATAGAGTTGGAATCGATTTGAGGAACAAGAAATTCCGCTCGATACAGTCCTCCATAAACTTCTTGTATTGTACGTTGGCACAATTAAGGTTTGCGGCATCACCGGTGGTTTTGAACGTCGCAAACAAACCTTCGGTCGAACGCAGGGTCAGCCAACTGCGTGTACGTGTGATGTCAGGTAACACGTCACACACTCTGCTCGGGCAGCGAAACGAGTAACTGAGAAGTGAAGGCTAGAGGGGCGAGGGGAATCACAACGTCATTCCTAGGGGGAGGCCCAAGGGCTGCAGGTAGTACAATGCGATTATGTGTAGTACCTATTTCTCTCAACATAATTTATTGTAACGTAACTTTGTTATGAAGTATCATAAAAGGTATAAAGCAACTTCATTTCTACACATACAACCTAAACTTGCTTTTTCCGGTGAATCTTCGGAACTTATATTGAACACAAAATTGCTTTGTTTTACAATATCACCCACTGTAAAAATAGTGCTAATAGTAACAAACAGCACAGTTTTACAACAAAAATAGTACAGGGAGTAATCTGTAAACTAAAAACATACGTTTTACCTCATGATATCGATACTCACTTGCCACTCGTGGGTTTGTTTGATTTTTGTAGTCTTGTTTCGTTGACTAGTTTTGCAATATTTGGAGTTAATGAGTGAAGAAACACTAAGTTTAAGAGCACACTTCAAATCGTGACCTGATAACTGGCTTCTCTGTTTTGGTTTTGTTGATTTAAGACAGAAAAGATCCGTTCACAGGCTTACGTAGAACCGAAAATACTCAACATTATCGCTGGAAACCTATGCAATCGGGGAAACATTAAAAAAAAAAAAAAAAAAAAAAATTATGAGCCCAACTACTCCAGAATTGCGCCCTACCATAGAAGGTGCACTATCTGTTGCTATTGAAACTAGTTTGCTCCATGGCAAAGAAGCATTTTCAACAACACTTACAATGCAGTTGAAAATGTCGATGCTTTTCGTGGTATTCTTCATAGACACTAAATCCAGTATTTCCTCCCAAATTGTAAAGTTTTTGTCAACCCCTCGTATTAAAACGGCTAGCTGGGCCGAGTCAGAAATATCTGTGCCCTCGTCAATTGCTAAGGAGTATGCCCGGAAGCTTTTTTGTCAGTTGTAATAATTGTAGGTGGACATCATCAGACAGGTCTTAAATTTTTGTCGACACTGTGTGCGCGGACAAGCTGGTAACTTCGAACTCTTGAATGATATTTAGACAAAACTCCTTACCTGCTAGAATGAAACATTCCTTTATTAATTCACCACCACTGAACGGTTTAAGTTTCTTTGCCATTAAATATAAAAAACTCGTGTCCTCATCCCGAGGTGGTGCAGCTCTTTTCAGGCACACCCCCATTGGAGGTGAGCTGCATGTACCATTTCAACCACATACCAGCCCTCCTGCCATTCTTGAATTTCTGGCAGTACCGGGAATCGAACCCGGGCCCCCGAGGACGGCAGCTAATAACACTAACCGTTACGCTACGAAGCCGGACTGCAATGAGATATGAAATTTTATAACTCAGTCGAACTGCTGGCTCACTGATCGAATGCTCGACATGGTTATTTAATTTACCTTTTAGTTCTGTAATTACACGTACCCTTTCCTCGCCTTGATACTGATCATAATCTGCAGCGTGATACAAACTGTAGTGGCGTTGTAAATTATATATTTTTACATACTGTAGTTCTTTTCTACAAACTAAACATTTAGCACCGGGCGAGTTGGCCGTGCGCGTAGAGGCGCGCGGCTGGTAGCTTGCATCCGGGAGATAGTAGGTTCGAATCCCACTATCGGCAGCCCTGAAGATGGTTTTCCGTGGTTTCCCATTTTCACACCAGGCAAATGCTGGGGCTGTACCTTAATTAAGGCCACGGCCGCTTCCTTCCAACTCCTAGCCCTGTCCTATCCCATCGTCGCCATAAGACCTATCTGTGTCGGTGCGACGTAAAGCTCCTAGCAAAAAAAAATTAGCTGTAGCAATCCTATCATTTTCAATAAATACATATAGATCTTCCCATAAAGATAAAAAAGATCGGAGGCGTAGATAGCTTCTCGCACCGTGATGTGCCCGGTTCGTCCATACTTATGTACTGTACTATATCACTAACACCATACGGCTGAGAATATTGATAGGTATGTCAAAATCATAAAAAGAACTTTTATTCGGAACTTGATCCTAGATTTAACAATTTGGAGTATCTGGAAAGTTATAAGTTATTCAACTTTTAACCACGCCATTTTCAGTTGTTGCAGATAACTTTGATCTAGACCTATAATTAGAGTTATTGGATTTACAGTGTGATAGAGAACTAAGAGATCAATTTGTAAACAAGAAGGATTTGTGTGGCTTCTTGTGAAAAGTGTATATAAAAGCCGTAGCCACCAGCATGTATGGCACTTCACGCGTTTACTACATAGCGAGGCTCTCTCTTCGTGTCACTCTACGACAGCGGCTCCCCACCTTCTGCGCTCTTACGTCGCATGGGCTCTCCGACGTCACACGGTCTCTCTTACATCACACACCAGCCAGTTGGCCGACCCTGGTCTAACGAATACGCATAATCTACATCACTAAGTAGAGGACATGCTCGGTCTTCACTCCACGTCTGTGTCGTCTACGAACTTCACTCGTAGCCTTCATAAACTGAGTGACGTGATCGATCTTGAATGTACGCGGTTCACCGAGGTAGATATTTGGGAGCGAAAGCTCGTCGGCGTACTCATCGAATAAAGAACTGATCGGTTTCTATGCCATGCCCTGTGCAAGATCTAAATACTTGTTCTCCGTCCTATTTAGAGCGTATTGCTGTTTTGCGAGAAGTAAATCGTGTAGAAATGCCTTAGCATCTGGAATTGAACTAAGAGCTTTCGTTCATATAACAACGTATACATGACGCTACTGACCTAGTATACATAGACGAACACACACCCTATATGTAGGTTCGGTAGAATAATATCTACGGCATAGGCCTATCTGCCTGTTATACGAGGTGCCTCGCAAGGCCCATCTGAAGCAGCCCGTGAAGCGATCTGACAAGCTAACTTCAGCAGTTGGCAAAATGGCTACAGCGTGAAATATCTAATTATTTTTTTCCAATTATTTTTCAGTATGACAAACCCTCTAATGTTCATATTCCCGCTTCACGTTGTTTCCGTCCACACTGTAATGCTTCTTTCGGAACGTAACGTGGACGTTCTGTTTGATACAACTGACAAGGCATGACTGATTGTACACCAATTAATTGATAAGCTTCTCGAAATGAACATTTTCCAAAGAACCACCGCTGATAAATAAGTCATAGAGGTACGCGGAAAGCCTGTGTGTGCACCTTGTAATCAGAATTGGTAATGGTGGTTTGAGCTGCAGGTTGTTTCCTGGAGACATTGTATAGCTACCTGACGGTTTATCACCGCTATGCAAATGCAGTCTGTTTCAATGTGGCTTTCATATGCTTTATGACCACATTTATATTATTTTAAAGAAATGAAACAGATTGCTGTTAAATTTTAGTCCATGCCAGTGCCATCTTTGAGCATGGACTCAATAGGCACAGGTTGAAGCACCTATCTCTCGGAGGATTAGGGTGAAAATTGACACAACTTAAAAGAATGACAATCAGGGTCTGGATTTTAATGATATGGGGTATATAGTTATTGCATAGAAACACTTCCTCAATTTAGAGGATGCCTAAAAGACAAAGTACAATTAATACTAATATTGTGTAATGGAGAAAATAAATCGGTGCATCATAGACATTACACAAGCCTCCGTGGCTCAAGTGGTAGCGCACCGGCCTCTCACCGCTGGGTACCGTAGTTCAGTACCCGGTCACTCCATGTGCGATTTGTGTTGGACGATGCGGAGGCGGGGCAGGTTTTCCTCCGGGTACTCCAGTTTTCCCTGTCATCTTTCATTCCAGCAACACTCTCCAATATTATTTCATTTCATGTCATTCATTATTCATTGTCCCAGAGGAGTGTGACAGGCTTCGGCAGCCGGCACGATCCTTATCCTCGCCGCTAGATGGAAACTTCATTCATTCCATTCCTGACCCATTCGAATGACTGGAAACAGGCTGTGGATTATTATGGATATTACAAATCCTGTTTATGACCCCGATATTACAGAAATGCTTATTTCTTAATTAATTTTTATTTTAATTTTGTATTTTATTTTAGGTCATTATTCCTCATTTTTTGTCAGTATTTTGTTATTCTTAATTGTTGTTTTTTCTTACTGGTGATTTATAACTATTTATACATCTCTTACATTATCATCCAACCTGTTTCTCCATCTGAACGTAAATGTTCATATTCAGAAGTATGATTATGCCTATAGGAAAGTTATTAATTATATACAGCCGATGAAGGGCCATTTTTCACTAATAATATAACTAATTCAAATAAGTATAATAAGATAACAATTGGTATAAACAAAAATATTAAGTATGAACAGAGAATGGCAACGATAACTGGGAAGTGTCGGTTACAGAGCTGGAAGAAGGAAGGTAGGAAGGAAGACAGGCGAGGGACTCCTTGGAAACAACTTGGCGAACGAAATGGAATTCGATGGGGAGCTATCAATATTAATGGGGCTTATGGAAGAAAGAAGGTAGAACTGGCTGAGTCAGCAAAGAGGATGCATCTGGATGTGCTAGGAGTAAGTGATATTCGGGTAAGGGGAGATAATGAGGAAGAGGTGGGAGATTATAAAGTGTACTTGACGGGTGTTATAAAGGGAAGGGCAGAGTCTGGGGTAGGGCTGTTTATCAGGAATACCATTGCACGCAACATAGTTTCTGTTAGGCACGTAAATGAACGAATAATGTGGGTAGATTTGTCAGTTGGAGGAATTAGGACAAGAATTGTGTCCGTGTATTCACCATGTGAGGGTGCAGATGAGGATGAAGTTGACAAGTTTTATAAAGCATTGAGTGACGTCGTGGTCAGGGTCAACAGCAAGGATAGAATATTGCTAATGGGCGATTTCAATGCCAGAGTTGGTAATATGACTGAAGGGTACGAAAGGATGATTGGTAAATGTGGGAAAGATATGGAAGCTAATGGGAATGGGAAACGTTTGCTGGACTTCTGTGCTAGTATGGGTTTAGCTGTTACGAATACATTCTTCAAGCATAAGGCTATTCACCGCTACACATGGGAGGATAGGGGGTGCCAGATCCATAACAGACTATATCTTAACAGACTTTTAATTCAGGAAATCTGTTAGGAATGTACGAGTTTTTCGCGGATTTTCGTTGATACAGACCACTATCTGATCTGTAGTGAACTAAGTATCTCTAGGCCTAGAGTAGAGAAAGTGAAATCTGTCTGCAAACGAATAAGGGTAGAAAATATCCAGGACGAGGAAATTAGACAGAAGTACATGGATATGATTAGTGAGAAGTTTCGAACATTAGACAGTAAACAGGTTCAGGATATAGAAAGTGAATGGGTGGCATACAGGGATGCTGTAGTAGAAACAGCAAGGGAATGCCTAGGAACAACTGTGTGTAAAGATGGGAAAAGGCGAACACCTTGATGGAATGATGAAGTGAGAGCTGCCTGTAAACGTAAAAAGAAGGCTTATCAGAAATGGCTCCAAACAAGGGGCGAGGCAGACAGGGATTTGTACGTAGATGAAAGAAACAGAGCGAAACAAATAGTTGTTGAATCCAAAAAGAAGTCATGGGAATATTTTGGTAATGACCTGGAAAGGCTAGGTCAAGCAGCAGGGAAACCTTTCTGGACAGTAATAAAGAATCTTAGGAAGGGAGGGAAAAAGGAAATAAACAGTGTTTTGAGTTATTCAGGTGAACTCATAATAGATCCCAGGGAATCACTGGAGAAGTGGAGGGAATATTTTGAACATCTTCTCAATGCAAAAGGAAGTCATCCTGGTGGTGTTGCATGGAGCCAAACTCATGGAGAGGAGGGAAATAATGTTGGAGAAATTATGCTTGAGGAAGTGGAAAGGATGGTAAATAAACTCCATTTTCATAAGGCAGCAGGAATAGATGAAATTAGACCTGAAATGGTGAAGTATAGTGGGAAGGCAGGGATGAAATAGCTTCATAGAGTAGTAAAATTAGCGTGGAATGTTGGTAAGGTACCTTCAGATTGGACAAAAGCAGAAATTGCACCTATCTATAAGCAAGGGAACAGGAAGGATTGCAACAACTATTGAGGTATCTCATTGATTAGTATACCAGGCAAAGTATTCACTGGCATCTTGGAAGGGAGGGTGCGATCAGTCGTTGAGAGGAAGTTGGATGAAAACTAGTGTGGTTTCAGACCACAGAGAGGCTGTCAGGATCAGATTTTCAGTATGCACCAGGTAATTGAAAAATGCAACGAGAGGAATAGGCAGTTGTGTTTATGTTTCGTAGATCTAGAGAAAGCATATGACAGGGTACCGAGGGAAAATATGTTCACTATACTGGAGGACTATGGAATTAAAGGTAGATTATTAAAAATCAATCATGTTGACAATTGGGCTTCAGTGAGAATTGATGGTAGAATGAGTTCTTGGTTCAGAGTACTTACAGGGGTTAGACAAGGCTGTAATCTTTCACCTTTGCTGTTCGTAGTTTACATGGATCATCTGCTGAAAGGTATAAAATGGCAGGGAGGGATTCAGTTAGGTGGAAATGTAGTAAGCAGTTTGGCCTATGCTGACGACTTGGTATTAATGGCAGACTGTGCCGAAAGCCTGCAACTTGAAAACCTGGAAGCCTGGAACTTGAAAATAGGTGCAATGAGTATGGTATGAAAATGAGGCTCTCGAAGTAATTCGTGGGACGCAAAAGCAATAACATTAGTCTTACTTCCCTGAGAACTAATTTTCTACATTAGACAGGCAACAGCAGAACGCACCAGCATACCACATGATACTGTTTTTCACATGAATTTTCCAAATGCACTATCCTTTAGAACTGATACATGCACCGAACCGCCGTATCATTGCACCCCGTTTGATTGACGGAATGTTATTTTTCTTGTCTTTTCCCTGAATCATACGTATTCTGATAACTGCTTGTACTTAACACATTGATAAATCATAGTTTTCGAGGTATTCGATCCGTGGTGCCGACGGGCTAGGGATGGGTAGGTAACTCATGGCCCATATGGCCGAACTGTCAAAAACAGATATGATGGCTAGTTCTTTCTTGCTTGGTTTCTTAATCTGTTTACCCTCCAGGGTAGGGGTTTACCTCGGACTCAGTGAAGGATCCCACCCCTGCCGCCTCAAGGGCATACAAGGGGATACAACTGGGCAAGAGAACCTGTACCTCGCCCAGGCGGCCTTTCCTGCTATGCTGAACAGGGCCATTATGGGGGGATGGATAGATTGGAAGGGACAGACAAGCAAGAGGAAAGGAAGCGCCCGTGGCCTTAAGTTAGGTACCATCCAGTCATTTGCCCGGAGAAGAAGTAGGAAACCACGGAAAACCACTTCGAAAATAGCTGAGGCGGCAATTGAACCCAGCTCTACTCAGTTAACCTCTCGAGGCTGAGCGAACCCCGTTCCAGCACTCGTACCACTTTTCAAATTTGGTGCCGAAGCTGGGAATCGAACCCGGACCTCCCGGGATGGCAGCTAATCACACTAACCACTACACCAAACAGGCGGACATGGCTAATTCATGAATAAAATCTGTGTATTGCTCGCCAGACTGACCTGTTGAGTGTTAAGCATGTACAGTATACAGTATGAGCTGCGACGTGTGGAGGCAGGTCAAAGGTAAAACAAGAGGTAACGTAGTGACAGTGAAACATATCGATCGTGAAACAAGGTAACGAGAATGGAGAGTTATATATTAATGAGATGCCCATAATAGCCGAGCTTTCTGGTAAACCGTTACGGGAGCTCAATGCCAGACCTAGAATATACAGAAACGAGCATGCAACAATGAATGTGAATGCCATTTTTTCATGTTACATTCAATAACAGGAGAGGCTTTGGACGACTCATCAGCTAGATGGCTGAAATCAATCAATCAATCAATCAATCAATCAATCAATCAATCAATCAATCAATCAATCAATCAATCAATCAATCAATCAATCAATCAATCAATCAATCAATCAAACTGATCTGCATTTAGGGCAGTAGCTCGGGTGGCAGATACCCTATATCTAGTTTACCTAGTCTTTTTCTTAAATAACTGCAAAGAATTTGGAAATGTATTCAACATCTCGCTTGGTAAATTATTTCAATCCCAAACTGCTCTTGCTATAAACGAATATTTGTCCCAACTTGTCCTCTTGAATTCGTACTTTATCTTCAGAATTTGATCTTTCCTACTTTTAAATATACCACTAAAACTCATTCGTCTACTCATGTTATTCCACACCATCACTCCACTAAATCTCGGAACATACCACTTAGTCAAGCAGCTCGTCTCCTTTCTTCCAAGTCTTCCCAGCTCAGACTTCGCAACATTTTCGTAACGCTACTCCTTTTTCCTTTTCGAATTAAGTAATCATGGTGGTGTCTCATACACTGTAACTATACTTGGGGTCTTACCAGAAACTTATACGCGCTCTCTTTTACATCCTTGCTACAGCCCCTAAATATCTCCATAGCCACGTGCAGAGATCTGTACCAATTATTTAAAATCCCATTAGTGCGTTTACCCTGAAGAAGATCTTTCCTAGGTACTTACAGTGATCCCCATAAGGATACCGTGCGTGTTATTCTACCTCTACGGGTTGATCCAGGGTACAACTCTGAACCATGGGTAAGGGAAATGTGTGCCATTTATCTAATTTTGAGTAAGTAAATGTATACAGTAACTGAAAGAGAAAACATATGGAAACAGTATTATATCTGAAAAAGAATTAATTAAAATAGAATGACGTGTTTCGTTCTTGGAGGAGAGTGGAGTGAAGTGAGGACTTGATTAAGATAGGTTTTAAATTGTCCGACTCGTTGGCTGAATGGTCAGCGTACAGAGGGTCCCTGTTTCGATTCCCGGCCGGGTGTTAGAACTCCTTTCGAATAGTTACGGTTTTTAATCGCCATATAGCCGGTTTCATGCCATTGTCCACTAAGTTTTGCATTGCAGACTTTGCTGGAGGTTTTGCCAAAACACTTCCAGTCTTAAACTCTTGCGCAAAGAGTTCCGCACAGGTTTTCCACGAATCGTGCTTCGCATAACACTCGACAATGAACTCGCGCAGTGTTACCGTAAGCACCATTTTGTGTTGCATTCATCTGGTTACTAAACACGTCTGCTCATCTCACTCACTTTAACGTAATGACACAGTGACGTACTTGGGAGATGCGCGAGATAAACACGCGCGAATTTGTGACGGCAACTGATTTGGTGCATCGAAAACACGTTTTCAAGCATTTCCTGTGATGAGCAGTTTTCCTGTTCATTAACAAAGGTCAGTTCCGTGTCGGTGTTATAAACATTTTCCGGAAGAGTTTTATTTTTTCCACCCTATATAATAACAAAATGAAGAGTAGTCTTTATCACATCACACTGAAATGATTGGTTCTATTAGTGGACAGGCACATCAATATGCAACTTCTTCATATTGCGCTATATTTTTAGCGCACCGTGTACCAGGATGATAACGTTCTTCCTCAGGTACAAGTTGTGCTATCATAAAATATTCGTAGTCATCAGAAACGGTGTTTTATTTTCGTGAGCGGAGCGTGATAAAACAAGAAAGTTATACAGGGCTGCAAGAGGAAAGGAGGAACCACCTGTACTATGCTAACTAGTTTGATACCGGCGTGCAGGCGGGGATATGCGATAGCGCAGACCTTCTCTCACCAGTACAGGGAGGAAGGTCAAATGCCGTAATGAGAGTCAACACGTGGCTTGGAGGCAACCAACCAAATTATCTAGACTAGAGGTTTTTCAAGCATGTGACGCGAGTCTCAGGCCAAAGCCTGCTCTTTTACCACAACAACATCGCTTCCTCTAGGTGACATAATTATACAGCTCAATGAAGCGGTATTTCAGATCTTAAATAATAATAATAATAATAAAAATAATGTTCCTATTTGCTTTACGACGCACCGACACAGAGAGGTCTTATGGCGACGATGGGACAGGAAAGGCCTAGAAATATGAAGGAAGTGGCCGTGGCCGTAATTAAGGTACAGTCCTAGCATTTGCCTGGTGTGAAAATGGGAAACCACGGTAAACCAAATTCAGGGCTGCCTATAGTGGGATTCGAACCCACTATCTTCCGGATGCGAACTAACAGCTGCGTGCCCCTAACCGCACGGCCAACTCGCCCAATAATAATAATAATAATAATAATAATAATAATAATAATAATAATAATAATAATAATTCGATAGAATTAATCAGGTGAATAAATTCAAGTACTTAGGACAAGTAATTCAGTCATTAACCTTGAATTCTGAATATCCGGGTCATTGGCTGAATGGTCAGCGCTGATGCCTTCGGTTTAGAATGTCTGGAGTTCGATTCCCAGGTGGGTCGTGGATTTTAATCGTGTATGATTAATTCTTCTGGCTCAAGGACTGCATGTTCGTGTTTGTCCCAACACTCACTTCTTCATATTCAGACAATATACCACACTACCAACCGCCACAGATACACGCAATAGTGATTACATCCCTCCATATAGGGTTGGCGTCAGGAAGGGCATCCGGCCGTAAAACAGGGGCAAATCTACAAGTGGGACACAGTTCACACCCGCGACCCCACAGGTGTGGGAAAAGTGGTAGTAGAATAAGTAGTAGTAGTAGAAGAAGAAGAAGCTTGAATCTTGAAGCAAATAAGGAGAAGGTCTCACAATTACAGAAGGCCTATAGACGAAGAGGTTAAACAAAATAGTCAATATCTAGGAACGCAAAATTAAGACATTACAACTCAGTTATCAAACCTGAAGCACTATATGCCCCAGAAACCTTTATCATATTAATGACACAGGGAAACAGGAGAAGAAAATGTTGAGGAAAATTCTTTGGTCCAGTATACTCGGAGGGAATCTGGATGAAACGGAAATCTAGGGAGTTTTATCACTATCTTAATAAGATCACCGACGCCATCTGAGGAAAAGGCGATTCAAGTTCTATGGCCATATTCTCAGAATGAACAATGACAGGCTCACAAAAGTATTCTCAACCTGGCTCTCTCAATGAAAGTCAAGAACAAGTGGCTTAGTGGACCTTCAGGAAATTAATACCCCACAAGAAATTATTCAACATCGATTCCCAATTCAAAGAAATCAGTCAACAACCATAATTTTGCTGAGAAAATAGATGTCAGGACCAATAAATCACGGACTGAGAAACGGAGGAAACTTTTCAATGCCCAGTTGAAGAGATTTTGGGAGAAAAAGTTCAACATGAGCTAAGTAAGTTTTATCGACCTCCACAGATGGGCATAACGCTGTAATAATAATAATAACCACTGACAGACTGGAAAATGGAACACGGTAAAATAAAGAAAGTATCCAGATTCAAATATCTCGGTGAGTGGGTACAGTTCAATGGTGTTGATAACGAAGCGAATAAGATTACGATCAGGAAAATGGAATTGGCTTTCAAACTCACATAAAACGTATACAACAAAAATCATTGTCGATAAGAACAAAATTGATACTACAATACAGTAATAAGGCCAGAAGTAGTGTATGCATCGGGATGTTTAATGCACAACAGAAAAACGGAAGGTGAGGAGATGAGGGAGATATAAAAAAAATTTACGTAAGGTATTAGGTCCTAGGAAAACAGGTGACATCTGGAAGAAAGGAAGGAAAGAAGAGCTGTACAAACATATTAATGAACTGACTGATGAAATGAGAAAGAGACAACTGAAATTTGCTGGACACATTCATCGGATTTTCGAAGAGGATATGGAAACTCACTAGGAAATGCAAGAGCACCACAACCTGGACGAAATAAGTTATCAAAGATCTTATTGAACTAGATCTAAACACCGAAAGCACGTTGGACCGAAACAAATTCCGGAAAATAGTTGACAGACACAGGGAATGTCAGAAACCAGAGAAGCAACAACGAACTTCGACAGACCGACAGTGGGAGGCTAGAAGTCAAAATATGAAGAGGTTTTGAGAGCGGAAGAGACAGGAAGACGAGAAGCAGAAGCATAAGCTGAGCGTGGTCCTTATAAAGCCAAAACGAATGTAAAATAATAATAATAATAATAATAATAATAATAATAATAATAATAACAATAATAACCAGACAATCTGTGACAGTTTTTGTAAACTTCAAAAAAGCATATTATTCTTGGGATAAACAAACACTTTTTAGTGTGCTGGAATAATTTGGAGTAGAAAAGAAAACAATAAATTTGAACAGACGAACTCTGATTGACACCAGCCCGAAAGTTAAGTCCTTAAGTGACGTTTCTGAACCGTCTTTGTATTAAGACAAGGGTCAGACAAGGATATGGCTGATCTCGATTAATGTTCAATCTTGTGCTAGAGAAAGTAGCCCGAACGTGGAAAAAGGAAACAAGCTATATGAAAATGAAAACCTACAACCTGTTTTCCAGTCTTTGACCGGGTCAGGGATGTAATGAATGAATCATATATAGGCTGTTATTACGATGGGGTCGCCACTCCCAAAGTGATTTATATTAATGCGTGATAGATGCTATGAAATGAGAATGGAGAGTGTTGCTGGAATGAAAGATGACAGGGAAAACCGGAGTACCCGGAGAAAAATCTGTCCCGCCTACGCTTTGTCCAGCACAGATATCACATTGAGTGACCGGGATTTGAACCACGGTATCCAGCGGTGAGAGGCCGACGCGCTGCCGTCTGAGCCACGGAGGCTACAAAACAAGCTATATATATATATGGATAAATTACATGTCAAATATTTGTCCTTCGCAGATGATCTGGTAATTATATCTATCAATGATGCAAGTAGCAATTCAGTCCCTGGAGAATCTTCATGCAATTGAATCTAAAATTGGACACCGAATTTTCTATGAGAAAATCCGATACACGATCCTCGATACTTAAATAAACGACCCATCGATGCTCAGTTTCGCAAAATCCCTCAGATTAGTCATTTCAAATACTTAAGGGAAATCATCCAACAATCCAGTGAAGCAAACTGAGAGAGAATTTCTAAATTACAAATGGCCTACATAAGAACATGGAACAGGTGCAACACAAAATCCGTATCTCTAAAAGCTAAACAGTGTAACACAGTAATTAAGCCTGAAGCATTATACGCATCTGGAACCTCGATCACTGGAGGCAGATCACCAACTTAACATTTACAAAAACAAGGAAGGACAATCTTTGGCTCGGTATCCATAGGAGGAGTATGGAGGAAAAGGAGGTCTGAATTTCCCAGTATTCGGAGAACATTTCGTCACTCCTATGCCAAAACCGCGAATGTGGTTCTCCTTAAGACTGGTCACGCCTCCCAGCCACATATTGATATGCAGTCCATCAGAACAAATTTCGTTGAGTTCATTTCCCGGAAAATGAACCTTACTCTACCGTACTGTAGAAATGTATTTAAAGCTCATAATTTACCTTTACACATGCACACGGAAAAATGTACTCAACGAAAATTGTTCTGATGGACTGATGGCTGAGAGGCGTGACCAGGAAAATAATGGATAGGGAGAGCATTGTCACATTCGCGGTTTTGGCATAGATGTGACTATATGAAACGCTATTAGGGAACGACGATTGAAATCTTGCGGACATATTAAATGAATGAGCAATGAATAACTTACTAAAAGGATATTTACTTGTGCCAGCTCATTAAATTAAAAATAATTGGAGAATGGAAATTGAAAAAAGGTCTTCAAGAAATCAACCTAAACGGTGAAATTATATGGGACAGGCCTAGTTTTAGAACGTTGGTGAACAAACAAGCAACATTTTTCTGAAAAGCCCAACATGAGAACGACCATTGCATGAGTGGAAGAATGGAAGAAAAATCACAGTGAGATGATGAAGAGATTCTGGGGGCAGAAGAAAGAAAATTCATCTGCAAAATAAGTTCAATTGCAGTCCTTAGTTGAGAGCAACGTTGTTAAAAAATATAGTAAAACCTAATTAAAATGAACCCGACTAAGATGAACACTCTGTTAACATAAACAGAATTTTGGTTCCGTCTGGGATTGTATACTTTCTTTCAGAAGGTCTTTGCGGATAACACGAATTTTTCTAACCACGAACTACGAATTATATTTTAGCCCCCTGCGACATAACATCTAAAACGAACGACTGACGCTATTCGTTGTGTTCCTTTAAGTTGTTCCCCTTCTAGGAATACAAGAAGTAACCGTAGTTAAAAGTGATTAATTGTCAAACCATACTTTATTTGGATGTTAAGCTACCAGTAAGTGCGTTAACTTTGACGTTTCTTGGTGCCATTAAATAGACAATCGTGAATGTCGCCGAGCAAGCAATAAGCTTGTATTATTAGCCACTTGCGCCTAGAGACAGCACTGATCATGTCTTCAACTCATTTCGCGCATGCGCTTCGGCAGCATATTGTCAGCCAAGAGTTACAGGAAGGGCGGGTGGTCGGAGAGGGAGCGTCTTGTCAGCTGATAGAGATTACAGGAACGGCGGGTGGTCGGAGGGGGAGTAAATAGGCAGTATGATCTGTGGAACTTTCAAATCCCGAACAATGAAATGTCAAGTCAACTTCACAGCATAACGCTTACCAAATACATCATACAAATGTAAAGAAAACAATCGTTGTTAAATAAAAATATGCACACATCTATACTCACAGATTTCTGTTGCATAGAGCTGAGCACCGACGGAAGGTTCAAATGCAGCGGCCAAATATTACTGCTTTAACTCTTGAAGCACTAATATTAATTTTAGAACATGTCTGACGTATACAATTTCACTATCGGATTATGTGCGATAACGATAACAGTACTAGTACGATGAAAGTGGGATGTAAGCCAAACAACTATCCTAATTAAAACAAACACACACACATAACATGTCTTAATAATTACATTTCCTCCTGCGTTGAATGTTGTGCCTGAAGGACAATATTTGTGGCAATAGCATTACTTTCTTCCAGAGTAGGTTTGCACATTTTACTTTTAGGTTTTCCCGTAGATTTCCTTGTAGAAAATAATCTCTGTGGACATATTTTTTTGTTCCCTGGGCCAGTGACACTAGCTCTGAATAGCTCAGTATGTTCTTTCTTGTTTCTGACAGCCGTCAATATTGCATGCAGTGGTGCAAAGTGATTTTCTAACGCCCTGATTTCTTCTTCTGTTTCTATCTGATTTACCTCTTCTGTTAATTGTTTCTGTAGTTTTTCCAGTAATTTCTGCTTTTTTATTTCGAGTGATGTGGATGTTTCTATACATGTGGGCTTTCTCAGAGATTCTGTAAGCATTTCAACTTCATGCATTGATGTGGCAGCTTCATCTATCACCAGAGAATCTGTGCTCACATTAACCTGAGTCTCATTGGACTCATTTATGACACGGCACACAAGATGAATATGTTTACACATATTCCATTTAATTGCTGAGTCAATACAAGTACACGCGTACTTATGAATGCAGGCTTTACATGCATCACAAACTATTTTACATTCGCAAAGTTCTATGATCTTTCTGACATTATACATGTCTTTCACCTGAGAAGAAGATATCACATCCCATGAGTCACCGTTTGGTAATACAACATCGCTTGACATAGAAAGGCTTTTTTTGTGTCGGTGTCTCAGATGTGATAGTTTTGACGTTACTTTCCCTTTATGGAGAATCACTAAGCGATCAATCAGTTTATCTCGGACGAAAGTCATAATGGCATGCAAAGCTTTGTCTAAACGCTTCACATTTTTTCCTTGGAGATAGATGTGCTTTATTGTTCCGTGCATTCTTTCGAGATGCATATTTGTATTTAACCCTGTGTGTACTCTGTAGCAGTAAGCCCACAACTCTTTACAGGAAACATAGGAATTCTGAAAATAATTACCGAATTCGGCAGTGTCAGGATCATTATTCATAATTTTCAGTCCTTCATTTAAAAGAATTGAAAATGTGTCAGGGTCCCTTTCCTGCATTATCGTTCGGACAAGTTTGTACATTTCTACCTGCTTTTCACTTGTCTTTATTTTTGTGAGGTTTTTGCGCCATGCCCTGTCTACATGCCAGGCACAAAACAATCTTTTCTTGGGAGGCCCCATAACTTCACACCAAGAATTGTAGAAAGCTTCAGCCATATCGGACATAAACACTTCTGGCGTAATTGTTTCTGTTTGCCGGAAAATGTGATTTAAAAACAGTGTCACCACAGTTTGATCTGTTCTGTTAGAAAGCATAAATGCGCAGGGAAATCCTTGTCTCAGGTCATCGAGTACGAGTACTGTAACCAACTCAAAACCATAACTATTCAAACCATGCGTACTATCCATACACAAACAGTCGTTTCCATACTTCTCCAGCATACCTCTCTGCGCGTCGTTCATAAGCAATAAGACGAAATCATCTCTATTAAGTCCTGTGTATTCTTCGCCTTGTGGCTTATAGAATAGCACACAAGAATTGTCAGAGTCCTGCATGGCGTGCACCCACGCATTCACACTTGTCCCATCGTCCTGATGTCGCATTATATTGCAGTTTAGATTGAAACTCCTTTCAATATTCTGTAAATCCTTTTGAGAAAGTAAGTGCAGTCTTTCTAGTTGGTCACATATGGAACTTCGAACTTCATCTAAAATTGTGCTCATAGGAATACGGACAGCAATTTTTGATGCAATTTGTTCTCGTTCTTGCTGTGTCAAACGTAAATGGCCTAATTCACAGTGATGACCTACGTGTGTAGTTACGTAATTTACCGTGCACACGCCACCTTCTGTCATTCTCATCTGAATGCTAGCTGGGCAATAACCATTTATTTTGCAGCTACCTTGAGTTTTTAGGTGTCTTTCTCCTTTAGACTTCGAACTGTAATTACCAGAACGATGGCAGTGGTAAGTGTATGTTTTTATCCCTTCCCTGGAACTTTTCACACCTCTGGGTCTCACAAATGAAGCTTTTGTATCTTTTTCTACCGATTCCTTCCAACATGTGAAGTCTGTGAAAGACGGGAACTGCTTTTCTTCATACCTCAACTTAATATCATGTTGATATTCAAAATGCGCAATAATATCTGCCCTCACAGAACATGAAAAATCACACATACTGCATTTAATACTTTTATTGGGACCTGAAAAATTGTCTGAATGGTATTGCTTTTGATGACGACGAAGATTTGACAGGTGATGAAAGCGTTTGTCACATAATTCACACAGGTAGCTACCTTCCCCATTCTCTCTCCTACATTTAGGCGCCAAGTCATTTACCTGTGAGGGGTGGCACTTTTTTACATGTGATCGCAAGCTCTTCTCTAGTTCGTATTCACGACCACAAACACTACAAACGAACATAATTACTGTCGTTAATTAGAAAACAAGTGATAGAACACATGTAACATACACAAACACAGAAAGACAATAATACGAAAGTTTCCGAGACCTGGCACTATTACTTTCCTTGATTAGAACACAAATGGTAAAACCAAATAGCTTGTAAAACACATATAAACACACCCGCGGGAAGAGAACCATACATGAATGGTAATACGAACGTTTCCGAGGGCTAGCACAGTCCACACGAACTTTTCCGAAAAGCCTGTGCGCGCGGGAAGAGAGCTATACATGAACAGTCATACGAACGTTTCCGAGAGCTGACACAGTCCACACGAACTTTTCCGAAGCTTGTGCGCACGCCCAATACGTTCATGAAGACTTGATCAGTGCTGTCTCTAGGCGCAAGTTTATTAGCCTACGAACTTATTCAATAACGTGCAAATGTAAGCATGGCCGACTTCATGCGTCGCTTTAGCTAGCTAGCGCAGCGAGGAATCCAGTCGGCCGTGATGTAAGGAAATACAGTCGGAACCGTTTATTGCGACACCACTTTTAATGACGTAATGGATATAACGGCGAAATGTAACTGTCCCGTCTAAATGTTATATGAACACCCTATTTAAAAATTCACAGTTCTAAGTTTTCAGGCAAGCAGCTCGATGTTTTAAATATCCTAAGGATATGAGCTACGAATTTTAGGTAAATATAATAAAGTGTGAGAATATATACTTTATTTATTCTTAATCCTTTTCTTAATCGTCGTTATTCGGGCAATTAGATTAGCAATTTGACGTTTCCTACCGCTACGAGCGCTAATGTGAGTCAATGCATTGTTTCACTTAAGCACCACTACGAGCGCTAATGTGAGTCTGTGCGTTGTTTCACTTAAGCACCACTACGCAGGCCCCGATTTCAAGTAGTTAGCGCCCTGGGAAAACAATATTTAGCCGCCCGCCCCTCTGCTCGTTTTCCTGTTCCTCTAAAAAATAATTGTTTACAAATTAAATATTACAGTTTTCAAGATTATGAGTTTTAAAACAGCACATTATGCAAATACAGTTCTCATAATTAAACTTATCAAGCCAAACAAAGATAACAGCCAAATAAGAATGAGACTGTTTTTATTTTTATTTTAAAAAAACGTTGGTTCAGTTTGATAGTTTCTATGTAAGTAAATAATTTTAGAAATAAGACACGTTTTCTTCATAAAACTTAAATATATAGATTAAATTCAGGTTTAAAAGTTAGAATAGGTTAAAGTGTTTTATATAGTCTAATAAAATAATTGGAATAATTTGTGGAATGTAAAAGTAATTTGAGGGAAATGAATTTAAGACGTAATTCACGCAGTCCATAATTACTCGATCCGCCGGCCGCCGCCCCTCAAAAACTGGCGCCCTGGGAAAATGCCCAGTCCGCCCATTTGTAAATCGGGGCCTGCCACTACGAGCGCTAATGTGAGTCTGTGGGTTGTTTCACTTAAGCCCTTACACCTACATTCGGTGTGAACATTTTTCGAAAAATCATAAAACGCCTCAGGGTACTGAACCAAGGAACACATTACAGAAAGAATTATGTAAGAAAGTTAATTTGCCTAGGATCTGAATCAAAAAGAAACCGAGTAAAGAAACAAGCGATTTTAGGCTGGTTGTCCGGAACAGCACTTGGCTGGAAGTGATTTTCGGAATTTTCTTTTAGTATGATAGAGATATCCAAGACTAAAACTTTGAAACCTTTCCGGGCCGCTTTCTCCACAATTGAGGAAATTGCTTAATTTTACGTTTTTCATGGTATGGGACATGTGCTAAGAAATGTGTTTGACATTACAAATCGCTTATTACGACATATCGTCTCACATTTTTGAAGAAGGGTATCGACTATAACGCCCAATGTTGATTTTTATTCGTTACGCATTTGGGGATTGCTGACAAAAATGTAAGGCTTACTTTCAAACTCTTGTTTTCAGTAACATGTCAGTAGATTTCTAGATTTCAGATCAGACTGATAAATAATCAAAGCTAGCATCGCTGTGAAGATGTCGCAACCGAGCGAGTTGACGGTGCGGTTAGGGCCGCGTAGCTGTGAGCTTGCAAGCAGGAGATAGGTGGGTTCGAACACCACTGTCGACAGCCTTGAAGATGGTTTTCCGTGGTTTACCATTTTAACACCAGATGAATGCTGGCTGGGGCTGTGCCTTAATTAAGACCTCGGCCACTTCTTTCCCACTCTTAGGCCTTTCCTATCTCATCGTTGTCATACGAACACTATCTGTGTCGTTGCGATGTAAAACAAGTTGACAAAAAAAAAGGAAAGGAAAGGAAAAGGAAAACATGATGTCGCAAATGGAAAGGAAGGTACTGAGTACTGAGCACTGAAGATGAGTAACACATAATGGGGAAAAAATTGTCAGCATAGCGAAGGACTTGTGTGTACCACTCTCAACGATGTCTACAATAAGGACAGAGAGAACATCTCATTTTTAAGACAAGACCGTGTACAACATTGTTGATCAATTTACACTGTTGCATTGTCCGTGTTTCAATTAGGGTACGTTATATGTAATGGAATATTGTACGTTATTCTTCCCAAATTTATTTGCGATTGTTTATAATCGTCGCCTATCTGTATCGGTGCGATGTAAAGCAAAACTGTAGAATGTAAAAACACGGCTCTAAGTACTTTGCTCAGTCCTAATGGGTTCATTCGCTAATAATAATAATAATAATAATAATAATAATAATAATAATAATAATAATAATAATAATAATAATAATAATAAAAAGGATGGGATCAGAGAGACTCGCCAACAGGATCCTCACCTTCCAGAAGAACAGGAAGACACAAGACCCATGGGTAAAAGAAGTCCACCGACATTTAGAAAAATGTGGGATCACGGCAGAAGATAAAACAAAAAAAATTCAGGCAGAGAGTTGCGCAGGTGAAAGACCCAGCTGATGAGAAAACAAGGAAGAATAGAGTATTCTCGGCAGAAGAACGAGCACGAGCAAGGCAGCGGATGAAGGAATACTGGCGAAAGAGGAAGGAGAAAGAACTTTAGAAAGCAATGGAAGTTGCGTAATCGCAGCCCATAGATGGCTGAAACGAAAATAATAATAATAATAATAATAAAAACAATAACACTAATAATAATACTAATAATAGAACCAGAAACAGTGACCGAGAAGAAACAACATCGTACGGCAGAAAAGAAAGACGCTGTAAATAAGAAAATGAAGGAACACCGGCGCCAAAGAGAACAGAAATCATGAAGAATTATTTACGTGGTTCATACTTGGCCAAAATCTATTATGAATGAATATTAATAATAAAGAAGTAATAATACAGTACATAGGTCATCATTAACTAACTCCTCCGAGCCACTTAGCTATTATTTAGCAACACAATCATTGAATTTACAGCGAAGTGATTATCAACGCTGAAAAATCCACAGCCTGTTTCTAGTCATCCGACTGGATCAGGAATGGAATGAACGAAGCCCCATCTAGCGGCGAGAATAAGAATTGTGCCGGCTGCCGACGCCTATCGCAATTCTTTGGGATTGTTGCCATTATATTGTATTATATTAACTGATCATTCACCAAGGTTTTAAGAAATCCAGAATATCCAACTCAAACAATACCCTTGTTAGAAAGAGAAAAAACTGGATTAGGGACCGTCAACAACACCCCACCACTCTCTCGGTGGGACTGGATTGGCCTACGTTTGATAGTCCCAGTAATCAAACACAAGGAATTATTTATTCAGCCTACTGTCCATCTTCTTCCAATATTTACGTAATTATTTACCTTCATAGGTGTCCTAGGAGTCCATCAAATTTCAAACTGCGAGGGGAGAGCTGCAAACAGCGTGTCTGGCCTCTTTAGCATTAAGCCATATCAGCTCGCTATTTATGATCCCTATTATCATGCTCCTATCTATGCTATATTCGGAGGATTTCCTCCATTTCGAATATTGATACCCTCATTTGTAATTTATCTCCCTCTCTAATTTCCATTCTGCAAGTCTGTTTCCACACGCGCCGTCTCGCTCCCTCTGATACCTATAAGTAAACATAGCACCTACCAGTCTAGTTGCAGTACAACAGAAATGCTCAAAGCAAACCAATTCTCCTGAAATTAAAATATTCTATCCACTTAAAACTTACCTGCATAATCCATAAAAAATCGGTTTCTTGATCGGAATAAAATCCCCCTTAAGTGGATCAAATTTATCTGAATACAAAAAAGAATCTACTCACATGTTTCTCGTGTCATCAGCCATCAGTGGAATGTTTCTTTACTTGTAACGACAGCGTATGTACTTTGTCTTATTGCGGTCGGCACTTCATGTGGATTTGACCCAGTTAAACGGCCGGATGATCTTCCTGCCGCCAACCTTATGCGGAAGGATAAATTCACAACTGAGTGTTTCTGAAGTATCCGGTAGTGAAGTGTTTCTTTTACGCATACGAAGAGAAGTGTATTAAGACTCGAATTAACCATGTGCAGTTAAGATTCACTAGCTGAATGGAAATCGAACTCGAAGCCGTATGAACTGAAGGACAGTACGCCGACCATTCAGATAAAAATAAAGAAATGGGCAATGAAATGGGCAATATTAATTACTGTATTCTTATATATTTTGATGATTGAATAGTTGAATAGTTTGATTGCTGATTACTGTAATTAAGACAACAAAACAGTCTTCATGATGAAACATCTTAAATTAAAGTATAGTACTCTAATATGCGCTGGCCCCGTGGTGTAGGGGTAGCGTGCCTGCCTCTCGCCCGGAGGCCCCGGGTTCGATTCCCGTTCAGGTCAGAGATTTTTTCTCTCGACCTGAGGGCTGGTTCGAGGTCCACTCAGCCACGGCCGACTGGATACTTCGCTGCGCTCCATATACTGGCCTTGACAATCGCTTGTGAAGCCCAGCATAAAGCTGTAATTGGAAAGTTTCACCGTAATGCCGCTGGAGCGCTGGCCTACTACCCACTGACAGGAAGCTGTATACCGAAAATTGCTGCATTTCCAGTTTTATTTATATGGTTGTGCTGTCGTAAATGTTGGCAATGTGTTCGCAATGAGGTGCTTGTTGGCTTGATATTGAGATCTGATAGTTATGCGCTAGTGAGTTTCTTTTTTTGTGTGTAGTGTGGTGATTATATTTTTAAAATTGTGTTTACAAATCTTGGAATTTGTGACATTCTTGTGCACCTTTTCGTACTTCGAGCAGAAATTTTATGAAAACAAGAACAAAGTGATTTCTCGCTGTAACTTCTTCCTGAACAAGGATTTTAATTTATGTGCTAATTAGTTCTTTAATGGTGTGGTGATTTGCTTTTCTTTAACTGTGTTAGGAAATATTCGAATATACTGTATATTGCTGTGTGCCTTTTTTGTATTCCGAACAGGAAAATAAAAAGAGCAAAGGGACACTATAATTTCACGAGTTCTCTGTAGACCAGGACAAAACTACGGAGTGGCTAAAAGCAGGTAGCACTCTCATCTTAGTTTTCCGTTTCTATTTCGGGTATTTACCTTCGTCTTTCTTTTTCTTTCTTTCTTACTCTGTTTACCCCTCCAGCGTTGGCTTTTCTCTTGGACTCAGTGAGGGATCCCACCTCTACCACCTCAAGGGTAGTGTCCTGGAGCGTGAGACTGCAGGTATGGTGATACAACTGGGAAGGATGACCAGTACCTCGCCCAGGTGGCCGCAACTTCTATGCTGAACAGGGGCCTTGTGTTGCGGATGGGAAGATTGGAACGCATAGACAAGGAAGAGGGAAGGAAGCAGCCGTGGCCTTAAAGTTAGTTACCATCCCGGCATTTGCTTGAAGGAGAAGTGGGAAACTATGGAAAACCACTTCGAGGATGTCTGAGGTGGGAATCGATACCCCCTCTACACAGTTCACCTCCCAAGGCTGAGTGGACACCGTTCCAGCCTTCGTACCACTTTTGAAATTTCGTGGCAGGGCCAGGAATCGAACCCGGGCCTGCGGGAGTGGCAGCTAATCACGCTAATCAGGTATTTTTACCCATGAATTTTCTTTCATAGAATAATCCTTTAGGCGGTGTCGTATTTGCCAGATGACAGCAACACAACACATTTTTATCCATGATAAACTGAACTTTAACATTTAAACATTGACAAATAAGAATCACTACGGCTATGACGGTAAGGCCAACGTATGAAGTGTTGTTACCTGAACATTAGGTCCGATGACCTAGATGTTAGGCCCCTTTAGACAAAAAGCATCATCATCATCATCATCATCATCATCATCATCATAATCATCGAGCAGAGAACAGTTTACAATTTATTTACTCAAAATACTTTTCTCTCACTGAATTTTTATTTAAAATTCTTCTTATTCTTTTCGCTATTTGTTTTACGTCGCACCGACACGGATAGGTCATATGACGCCGGTGGAATAGGAAAGGGCTAGCAGTGGGAAGGAACCGGCCGTGGCCTTAATTAAGGTACAGCCTGATGTGAAAATGGGAAACTACGGAAAACCATCTCCAGGGCTGCCGACAGTGGGGTTCGAACCCACTATCTCCTGGATGCAAGCTGACAGCTCACAGATGCACGCCGCGCGGCCAACTTGTTCCACCCTACTGCATTTCAAGTAAAAAGTATTGTATGAATTTTGCACGGCCAACTTGTCCGGTATTTAATATTCCAGTGAAAGGTATGAATGAAATGTAATCTAAAACTATATATATTGAAATTATAATTTTCAACATGTTTGAGTCAAAATATTTATGTTATGCATACAACGAATATGGAAAAAGTAAGACTTTTATGTTTTGTCCAGCCCCCTTCCTGAGAGCAGAGCTGAAGAATTTTAAAACTCTAATTGAACAATGACTCTTAATCTCAATATTAACATCAGAAGACAAAAGCATTGTGGTAAGTTCTGCTATGTATCTAAATGCCATGGTAATAAAAACGATTACTATTATTCCGCACAATTAAGGAACGCCATTTGGACTACTCCATCCTCCGCAGCTTCATTTCACGACGTTGTTTTTGGCACATATTAATGAAATTAGCCTTTAGGATTAATAATTTTAACAATATTAGTCAATGTAACATACTATTTTATTCCCTAAATTAAGATTAATCGTTAATCAGAGTCAATATCAGAACGTCAGCTGGACTAAGTCATCTCCCCGCAGTTTCATTTCACGACATCGTTTTGGCAAATTTCAACGAAAGTAACCTTTAGGATGAATCATTTTAACAGTGTTAACCTATGTAACGTTCTCCATAACTCTGAATTACGATAAATCGGTAATCAAACTCAATATATTTTCCATAAGGAAGTATGCATTTCTACCGCAAATAGGTCGGCCGCCAGCGCCACGTGTCGAGCTGTGTAACTACTCCGATTACAGTGTGTGGACCCGATTGTCAAGGCCGGTAAGGAGCTAGCTAGAGCGACGCATCAAGTCGGCGGTGACTCAGCCTACGTGACTAGAACTGAGGAGTTATATGACGGTGAGATGGCGGCCCCGGTCTCGAAAGCTCAGAATAACGGCCGAGAGCATGCGTCGTGTTGACCACACGGCCCCTCGTAATCTGCAAACCTTCGGGCTGAGCAGCGGTCGCTGACCAGGCCAAAGCCCTTTCAAGGGCGTTAAGTGCCGTGTTTTTTTTAAAACTATAATATGCGGGATAGATCTTTTATTTTAACGTTATCGGTTTAACCAGCCATTACATTATACGACCAAAGGTCCAGTCTCGATGGAGCCGGTTGAGAGGGCGTCTACTGCATTTTTATTATACATGGAACATTTTCATCCACAGCGATCTTTACCTTTCCTTAGTATAATGTGAAGAGAAAGAACAATTATCTTCTTCACTTGATATAACCATCTTCTTGCTATTATTCCTCCTATTTTAGTGCTTTCAGCTTTGCCTAGCAAAATGGTCTTTTCCAAATTCTGTCCTCCTCTTCTGAAAATGACATCAAGGAACTGGAAGTAACACTCACTCACACTGGAAGATAAGACTTTTTTAAAGCTTCGTGCATCTATAACGGAAGCATTTGTTCTTATTTCTATCCATGATATTTGAAGCATGCTCCGGCAATGCCATAATTTCAGGTGCTTCGATTGGTTTTTTCCTTAACTTTCACGATCTAGGTCTCACAAAAGGATGAAGAACACTAGTGATTCAACTAAACGCTTCTTCGTAGCTTTTCAGATTGCATGTTTCTGCCAAATGTTTTTATTAGTGGTTTAACGTTGCACTAACACATGAATGGTTTTCGGTGGCGGAAGGATGTGAAAGGGCTAGGTTCGGGAAGGTACTGGATGTGGCATTAATTAAGTTGCAGTCCCAACATTTGTCTCCTGTGAAAATGGGAAACCATGGAAAACCACCTTCAGGGTTTTCTGCCAAATCTTATTGATTTTATCCTCTGCAACTCTACTTAGGAGAATACGTATCTCTTTTTCACAGTTTTCCGTGTTAATGATGACTGTCCCCAGGTATACGAATTCCCGTACTACTGTACATCCACGTCCTCCTGCAAGTTGGATTTGTCTTTGCCGATCAACTTCCAATAGTTTGGTCTTTTTTCATATTTCACTCATCCCAGGGAATAACAAGGCAAGTAAAAAAATTCTCAGGAGAAGCAATTTTCGTTTTGTTTTTAAACAATACGAAATCACCGATTCACCAAAAGTTGTCAAACAGCTTTTTAAATAATGGTTTTGTTTGGATTTTGTTTCATTCAATAATGACTGAAGTATCTGCTTTGGATCGTGAATTGAACTGGGTTGTCATATTGACCAGACATTATTTTCTTATGTGAACCAGTAAAAACCAAAGCGTATAAGTCACATTTGTGTATCGTTAGCTAATAAGATTTAATACTTCTGTTTAGCAGAAGCAGCTGTGTAAATTCACTGCCAATAATTCATTTACAAGATGATAAAACGTTCACAATAACCATAGAAAATATATTAAACATAAGAAACTTATCTGATTGAAACCACTTTCATTAATATTCGGAATGTTAACAAGATAACTCAATTTATCTCGTTCTTATTGGTAACTGTTTTGTATTCTTCAATAATATGGAGGTAAAATTTGTTTTTTTTTTTTTTTGTCTTCCATATTATGACGAAATGGTCCGCCTCTGTGGTGTAGTGGTTAGCTGCCACCCCCGGAGGCCAGGGTTCGATTCCCGGCTCTGCCACGAAATTTGAAAAGTGGTAAGAGGGCTGGAACGGAGTCCACTCAGTCTCCGGAGGTCAACTATGTAGATGTGGGTTCGATTCCCACCTCAGCCATGCTGGAAGTGGTTTTCCGTGGTTTCTCACTTCTCCTTGAGGCAAATGTCGGGATGTACCTAACTTAAGGCCACGGCCAGTTCCTTGCCTCTTCCTTGTCTATCCCTTGCTATCTCCCCCCCCCCCCACCCCGGCATGGCCCCTGTTCGGTATAGCAGGTGAGGCCGCCTGGGCGAGGTACTGGTCATCCTCTCCAGTTGTATCCCCCGACCCATAGTCTGAAGCTCCAGGATACTGCCCTTGAGACGGTAGAGGTGGGATCCGTCGCTGAGTCCGAGGGATAAACCGACCCTGGAGGGTAAGCAGATTAAGAAGAAGAATATGACGAAATGACTTATCTTGTTAGTGTCAAAGGACAGAGAGCACTGACCTAAGTAGGTTACTACAAAAAATTTTAGAAAAAGGAGCGAAAATATTGACTTGTCTGACTTTTAGCCGGGATGAGTGATTTATCTATAGACCATAATAAAGACTAGGGGCTGCCTGGCCGAGGCGGTAAATGCGTGCTCGGTTCGCCGGGAATGACGTGGGTTCGAATCCCCGTCAGGAAGTCGTAAAATTTAAGAAACGAGATTTCCACTTCCGGAGGTGCACATAGCTCTGAGGTTCACTCAGCCTACACCAAAAATGAGTATCAGGTTAATTCCTGGGGGAAAAGGGGGCCGGGCGTAGAGTTAACCACTCTACCCCCTCAAGTGCCGAGGTTACGGATAGTGGAAACCGTTACCTTCCACCCCTTCAAGAGTCTTCATGGCCTGTACGGAGATGACTTTGCTTTTTTTGTATAATAAAGATTCACTCTCCTGTTCTTGGTCAGTCAGTTATTCTTCTCTTCAAGCGATGAGGAAAGTGTCATCTGCAAAGCGCACGTCGCTAATTTTGTGTCGCCAATCGATCTTCCATCAGTCCACCATTCGAGAGATCTTCTGGAGACATACTCCGCATAGATGTTGTAGAGTTACAATGTATACAACCTTGCCTTACTCCATTTGTCACACTGCAAAAGGTCTTAGAAATGAAGTGATCAATACGAAGTTTAATAATGTTAATTGCTTTACGTCACACTAGCTATTTTTACGGTTTTTGGAGACGCCGAGGTGCCAGAATTTAGTCACGCAGGAGTTCTGTTTTTACGTGCCAGTAAATCTGCTGACACGAGGCTGACGTATTTGAGCACCTTCAAATACCACCGGGCTGAACCAGGGTCAAACCTGAGAAGTTGGCAGGTTCTTAAGTGATGTTACCTAGCCGAGTTGTCCGTTTAGAATGAGAGAAGCGTGTATGTTAGAAATCTGATTATTTAAAAATTTAGATTCTGAAATTTTATTTACTTGTTGTGGTAATGATTTTTTTTTTTAGCATGATAACATGATAAGAATTTGAACGCTGAAACTCAGTTTCTGCCGGGTTGGACCTACCCGCAGGAGCCGCTCTTATAATCTGGTGGAGTGACCGCTCCGGAATGGGTCTACAGAACCACTAATGAGTGCGGCTTGTATTACCTGCCTGCCTACATACTAATCGATATAACGTTAAGAGCACTCACCAGCGAGCCTTCTGATATTATCCTGCCGCACGCTGCATTACCTCATTCGCACATTGGACAATGGTAGACTGAGGAACCTCCAAACAGTTCTCCCTCGAAGTGTTACCATGACGACACGGTGATTATAAAGGTATTAGCTGGTGAAACAGACATAGGATTATCAGAATCAGTTTGTAGCTATCATTTTTGTATGTACAGTTCCTTAGCAGAGTGGTCAGAGTAGCCGCTGTGCAGCTCGACATACGGTCTCCAGAAAAAAAAGGAAAAAAACTTTCCTACTCTACAAAACACTAATCCGACCCGTAGTAAACTACGTCATCGCAGCATGGGGAACAATGGCGCCAAGAAAATATCCACAGCCTTCAAAAAGTCCAAAACTGGACACTACGACCAGCTTCAAAAATAAACAGAAGAACACACGAATTCTACACTATCACACTATATTACTCGACTACACCACCAACAGCCTAGTGAGACATCCATACATCTTCATTATAGACCGTTATGTCTTTCAGCGTTCGGTCTGTGAATTTACTAAACGCCGTCACCAACTAGTCCTATGTCCTCGTTTAGTTCTATACATCTTATCTTTAAGCCGTTAGAATCTGAGTCTAACCATCCTCGTCTGTTTACGGCCATGCTTGTATTTCCCTTACTTTATTATGCATTGTGTTTTCTTTATACATTGCTTATAGCTTTCAGTTTGTATGAAACTTTTTCATTATGACTTTACTCTTTCTTTTCAATGTTATGCTCCAGTTTCCTCTTATTTTATTTTTATTTGTTGAGTTTTGCTTACATTCTTCATTATATGTTCTACATATCAATAATTTAACTTAGTTATCTTTGACTTTATAATAAAATATTTAATCTCTCTTGTACGTGTATTATCTTCTAATTTACGTGGTTAAGTGTAAGAGAGTGCCACGAACTCTAACTTTGCAAATGCTTAAGGGCCAGTATTATAATAAAGGTTTAAACTGTTGGATCAGTTTAAACTTCAGTTTATCTGTTAGTCGTGTATTATAAAACTTAATCTTAAGTTTAACTAGAGATTAATTTTACTGCCACTCATCTACCGTTTAAACTGAAGTTTAAGAATACGTAACCTTACAACATGGCAGAACGAATGGATCTCGAAGATATTTTTGAGGTGTTTGAAGCGATGTCGAAGAGGTGGTTCAAATTATTGAACGACCACGGGCACTACGAGTTTTCCGAGCAAGGGGACGTCACTTTCATATATGGAATGGAAAATAGTTTTTAAATAAGTTTAGGCTTACAAAACAGACTGTCATAAACCTATTTCAGGAAATTGGTGGTAGAATAACACATGCAACGAAAAGGTAAGAATGTAGAAATGATTTTTTGAAGTGTTTGAATGTCAAAAGTGTAAATTTTAGAAAATAAAGTAAGTTCCTCCTATTTCAGAAAATATGCTGTAGAACCCCTCAGTCAGCTACTAACAGCATTGCGGTTTTATGGGAGATTTCGGAAGAATTCATAAGGCCACTGTTTCACGGACTATATAAATATCTCTGTACTAATTGCACAAGCAATTCTATTTCCTTACAAGTAAAATTAGGACAACGTTTATTGCTTTTATCCGCCATTTTACCTACAAAAGTAAACACAACATTATCTATAGTAAACTTTTCTTGCAAGTCCCTGCAAAACATTATCGACAGTCATCTTTTCTTGCAAGTCACTGCTACCAAGATCGTACATTTCCTTCTTCACCTCAGTTTAACTTAGGCAGGCCATTATAAGACTCAACATGGGTTTAAACTCAAGTTACAGTTTTACTCAGTCTTCAGTTTAAGCCCTCATTATAATACCGGCCCTAATTCAAATAAATAAAATAAATACTTCTCACCCTCCATAACGGAGTCCATTATTCTCATAGGTAACCTATCCTCCTCCATTCGCCTCACGAGACCCCACCACCGAAGCCGTTTTAAACGTACAGCTTCATCCATCGAGTTCCTTAGTAACTTAGCCTTTATCTCTTCATTCCGAGCACTCTGCTGCCATTGTCCTCATCTGTTTGTATCAGCAACCATTCTTGCTACTTTCATGTCCGTTACTTATGAATGTCTTTATTCCACCCACATTTCACTCCCGTAAAGCAAAGTGAGTGTGAAAACAGACTACGGATATTAAGTAATGAACGTAGGTTTCCGTGGCTCATAGTATGAACGTAAATAAATACGGTATAGTCTCGTTAATCCGAACTAATTGGGACCGGAGCCTGTTCGAATTACGAAATTTTAGGATTAACCGGAAAATATTTTCTAATGATAATGGTATTGCTTGTACGTCCCGCTAACTACTTTTAAGGTTTACGGAGATGCCTAGGTGCCGGGATTTTCTCCCGCTGGAGTTTTTTATGTGCCAGTAAATCTACTTACACGAGGCTGACGTATTTGAGCACCTTCAGATACCACCGGACTGAGCCAGGATCGAACCTGCCAAGTTGGGGTCAGAAGGTCAGCGCCTCAACCGTCTGCGGAACATAGTTTCTACAATACAGTACAGTACATACTGTAATTTGAAATGTCCATTCTTTACCAGTTACATTAACAAAATACAAAATTACAATAGGGTATTTAAGAACCCGTAGACGAGGAAACGACAGTGAAAATGACATTATCGAGTGGATGGAAGCTGACTGTCCTCAATTACAAACAAACCAAGGAATTGTAACTATGGTGGAGAAAGAATCTGGAATTGATGAGGAACAGAGTGACGACGAAGAAGACCACAATGAACAACTAGTGTCACATTCAGATGCCGCGGCGTCCTTAGAACGTGCCGTACGCTACGTCGAGCAACACTCCGCTGCTACGCCCACTGATGTGATGTTTATGAGACGCTGGTTTAACACTGCATCTTCGAGTAGGTTCCAATCACTACGGCAAAAGAAACTAACAGACTTTGTAAAGATAAATGGTGATTGATGGTTTATGATGTGCAATTATGTTTACATTAAGTTATTATAGTAAAATATGACTCGTAAAATGCAAGGAAATCTTCATTCTATAATATGTTCTTTCATTTCAATAAGGGGGAATTTTTTTTTTAAATTGAATACTTCAGTTCGGATTAACCAGACTTTCGGATTTACGGGGTTCGGATTAACGGGACTCTAGTGTACATGAATACTGGATTAAAGCCACTATACTTATTTAATGAAGCCGAGCTTTCCGCCAAATGACATTGGCCTTCATCAGGGCATGTTAAGTTCTGCTTCCGACAGTGAGCAAAGGAATTTAAAGAAACGATGAAGTCATGGCCGTGCTATCCACGGCCTACTCCACTAATAGGACTCAAAGGTCGTCGTGCTGTAATTCACCGCCCTCTGTCGACAGTTTAGTGCGTCCCGCTGTTTCATGGTGGTGTTATGCATGTATTTCTGCAGTACAGGTCTCCATGTATTTGATAACTTGAAGCCGTCTTCCCTGTTGATGTTATTTGGGCACAGCTCTATCTCTATGGCTTACCTTACCAGTCGAGCATAGAAGTCTTTTACAGGCGCGATGACCTTCGCCTGGTCAAAGAGGATTTCATGGTCAGTACTGTAGAAATGTACTGCTATGGCAGACTGGCTTATGGCATTCTCCGTGGAGGATGGAAGAGCGACATTCTTTACCGACCTAATGTGTTCTTTCACCCTGGTGCTGACAAGCCTTTCCGTCATGCTAATATACGAGCAACCACAACCACATGGAACTTCATACACGCCCGGTGTTTCAAGATGTGGTTTTTCTTTGAACGGTCGAAACAGGGGTTTGAGCTTGCGGTCTGTGGTGAAAACTGGAAATATATTGTGCTTCCTAAGAATGCGCTCTATTCTGTCAGTTATACCTGCCACGTAAGGAAGGAATACGTTCTTATATTTACTGTAGTCCTGGTTGGTACTATTCCTGTTAGGCTCCTTGATCTTCACAGCTTGTGCTATGTCTCCTGACGTATAGCCGTTTTTTTTTTCTTCATGGATGTTGTTAGTTCTATTAATGCACTTGAGCGGTTATCAGCGTCTGCAACGTTATTCACCCTAGTAACTAACATTCGAAGGAGAGCTACTTTTTGGCACGGGTGGTGATGTGAGGACTTATTAAGGTATCTTTCAGAATGTGTAGGTTTCTTGTACACATTGTACCAACCCCCCCCCCCAGATCCTGGTAAAGAAAAAACCTGACTCAGCGGGGAATCGAACCCATTTCCTCCTGGTAAGAGACAGGCTCCTTACCCGTAAATCGTGGGGATTACATAAGTGTAAGAATATCCTGGAAATATTAGTGTGTAAGAGGATAGTTTGGAGTGAAAATGCAGAGGTTTAAACTTACGATCACCGGGCGAGTTGGCCGTGTGCGTAGAGGTGCGCGGCTGTGAGCTTGCATCCGGGAGATAGTAGGTTCGAATACCACTATCGGCAGCCCTGAAAATGGTTTTCCGTGGTTTTCCATTTTCACACCAGGCAAATGCTGGGGCTGTACCTTAATTAAGGCCACGGCCGTTTCCTTCCAACTCCTAGGTCTTCCCTATCCCATCGTCGCCATAAGACCTATCTGTGTCGGTGCGACGTAAAATCCCTAGCAAAAAAAACTTACGATCCTTGAGTAACTCGTAGAAAGCTTTCCATATCCGTGAGTATTTGCAATGTTTTGAGGAAGACTGTCCGTGTGATGTTCTTCTGAATGCCAAATTGCATGTCGGTTGCCGTAAGGTGAGGCCTGTATAGACTCTCTCGTTCTTAGTCGCTAAATTTTTAAACAGTTCCCAGACTTCCCACTACCGCTCCGCGTGCCACCAGAGTTACTTTCTTTATTTTATCACCCCTAAGGCAAATCTTCATGCTGGTCGTTTACCCAATTTATTGGGGATTGACACTAGATATGAATTTGTCCCAGTTTTACGGTAGGATGCCTTTCCTGGTGGCAGACCTAGGTGAAGGTATTGCGTGTGCCTGGGGTAATTGGTAGTGTTGTGCATTTTATGTACCCGTTCTTCGCACGGGAATTGGTAATCGATTTCACGATTCCTTAATGAATTTATGCGAAGTTACATGCCTGAATTCAAATGTTCAATACGGCATGTTAAACTGATATTCTTCTACGAAAGCACGTGGCAGTAACGTGAAGTACGATAAAGCTGAAGAAAGTGAAGACAGAATGAGGTAGATCACGGAGTGTATTGAACGATACAGTTCCTGGTCCGAAGTTGTGCGTAATTCTCCCTATTTCTCGGTTACATATTGTTGTTCACCTGAAACCGAGAGTGGCACAGTGCCTGAAGACTCATGAAACCAATCGTTGACGATAACCTCCTTTATTATCTGTTCTATCGAAAACAGTAAAATGGCTCTTTAATTAAACCATTTAACCCAACTTAAAAGGATATGACAGCCTGTAAAACAGTCCATTAGTAACTCCCTTGTTGTTCTCCTATCGAAAAGGTGCACTTAAGGAAAAAAAAAACAATTCAAATTAATACACTTTCCTTCGTATGTATATAAAATCGTAATGACCGGGTGTTTGTACAGTGACTCTTTTGGCTAAATTTGCATTCCTTTTTCCGTCTTATGTATTTCCATCTGCATATATTTTAGCTTTGGTGTCTCTTTGTATGTTTGTTTGTTTGTTTGTTTAAGTCTAACATGAAAACTACTGGATATACTTATACCAAACTTCATATTTAGAATTCACCTGTCCTTGGGTAGGTTTTAGTGCCAATATTGTTTCTAAATCCCTGAAATTACTAGGGGTTTGTACGAAACCGAAACATTGATTTTGCACTCCCACAAAATATACACAACCAAACTTAATGGAAATCTACCTGCCGTAACGGAAATCAATTTCAAAAACTTTTTTCACGTGTGCATCATTTCGATACGAGGATTGATAAGGGAAATATCATTAACGGACCGTTTTTCACTCTAATTTCGAGTGGACTTGGCTTAAAAGCGGGTGAGTACAAAGCCTACTTCTTATAACTACAAAACCACTGGACATATTTTAACCAAACTTCATATCTTCTTTCCATTTTTCTTATAAATATTGAATTTGTTTTACTTAGTTTAATGCATTACTGATTAAGTAAATTATGTAATTGTGCCTTCCGCCTGTATATTTACATAAAATAAAATAAATAAATAAATTGTAAAAAATAAAGAGATGCAATTATTCAGTATCGATTCGCCAATGCCATGAGTTCTTTTATTATCTAAATTCTCGGCCACAATTCCTCAGAAATGTTTAGGAGTTTATCGCAAGATTTCACTTCCACCTTGTAGATTCATTCGAAGCAAATAAATGTTTTAGGTTTTAGGACTCTAATGTTCTTCGGAAATGATCATGCGAGTTTGATAGCTGAGTGGCATAGCACTTTTCACAAAGGCAGCCACGGTTCGAATCCCGCTGAGAGCATTTCGAAATTCTGAAATGGGAAGCCACATCCCAGTGTTTATCATTCCACTTAAAATTGTACGTCCATGTCTATGAACACGATATCAACAGCCGCGCAAGACTATAAGCCCCCCCTTTTCTGCTTTACGAAATGACACGGCGTGAATTTTAAATAATGTAATAATGAAAAATAAAATTAATGTCTTCTTTCCCGAGAAGCATTCCCTCCTCAACAACGTACACCGTTTTAAAACAGGTCACATTGCTGATATAATTTTACACTGTCTATTGTCTTACATTACCTGAATGATCAACGTTTTGAACTTCGATTCGGAGGACCCCGGGTTCGATTCTTGGCCAGACTTGGGGTTTTAACTGTATGATTAATTCACCTTGTTCCGGAACTGTGTGTTTATGATTCAAATTTGCTTCTGTGTTCGAAATCAATCATCACTTTCCCTCGTATATCAGGACCCAGGGGTTCTGAAATTTCGAACTGGGTTAGCGACCACACAGCCCTTAGCTGAGTCTGGCACTGTTTCCACTTATTTGTGCTAGGCTCCTCAATTTCATCTATCCTATCCGACCTCCCTTGGTCAGCACTTGTTCTTATACGACCCCAACGGTATTAGATTGTGAGGTCTAGGGAGTCTTTAATTTTCACGCCCTTCTTGGCCCTTGTCTCTCTTTGGCCGATACCTTCATTTTCCGAAGTGCCGGGTACCTTAAAGTTTTTTCTCTGATTAGTGTTATAAACAGAATGGTTGCCTAGTTTTACTTCCTCATATATCAGAAGGTGCGATTCCAAAAACTGGATTAAGCATTTGAACAGGTTTCCGTTTAAGGCATCCATGGTAACGTGGGCTGTTTCATTTTTTAAAATATCTACGTGGCTTTCGCGAGCTGATCCTTCGAGGGCAGGAGCTGCGTGCTCTGCCAATAATATTCAACAGATAATAACACCATCTTTCACCATGAAGGGGTATTCCTGACGAATCTTCTTCTGACTCGTAATCCTCATAGCTGATGAATCGTGATCTTATGACTTAGTTACATCTCCTCTGCATTTCAGCCGACCTTCTGCTTCTCTGATAGAGGTCTAGAGAGGTATTCTAGTGAAGCACTTAATCTGGTCCAATCTTCCAATTGCCGTTCTGCCTCTCGTCTGCTATCCGTCAGCCTTTCCTTGCACAATTAGCTTTACTTCCATCACGGCGAATAACATGTCCAAAGGATTGTAAAATGTGACGTCGGCAAATTTTGAATAACCTGTGCTCAATATATAGTTCATTTAAAATGGAGATGTTAGTTCTTCTCGCTGCCCACGGAATACCGGGCGTTCGCCATAAGTACCACATTTCAAAGGCATCTATGTGATTTAAGTCCGATACCTTCATTGTCCATGATTCAGCACGGCACAGAAAACTGGCGTTTCCGTAAGTTATTTCTTTGTGTGGTTTGTTACCTGTTACCTTCACAAAGCTGGCCACTGCGATTCGAACAATTGCTATACGCTGCCTTATCTCTGCTTCACAGCTGCCCTGAGTAGAGATTAAGGACCATAGTAGAAGAACTTGAAAATCCACAAGCCTGTTTCCTGTCATTCGACCGGGCCAGGAATGGAATGAATGAAGCCCCCACCTAGCGGGCGGGATAGGAATTGTACCGCCTGCCGAAGAAGCCTGTCACACTCCAGCGGGGCAATGATTAATGACTGACAAATGCAATGAAATGTTATTGGAGAGTGTTGCTGGAATGAAAGATGAAAGAGAAAACCGGAATACCCGGAGAAAACCTGTAACACCTCCGCTTTGTCTAGCACAAATCTCAGACGAAGTGACCGGGATTTGAACCAAGGAACCCAGCAGTTAGATGCCGGCGCACTGCCGCCTGAGCCACAGGGGCTAGAAGAATGCAGGTACCAAACCGAGCGGGATGGGCGCGAGTGTTGATGTGCTACGACTATGGATCCAAGATCTGCATTCGGGAGACGAGAGGGTTCGAACCCCACCGGTGGCTGTCCTGAGAATAGTTCTCTGTATTTTCCAATTTTCAATTCCAAGCAAATGCCGGCCAATACCCATTCAAAGGCACAGCGGATTACTTCCATCTCCTTACAAAAATTCACTAATTTCATATTCATTTGCTCCTCATCTGAGTTTGGTGGCGGGAAGAGCATCCGACAGTAAAACATGCCATATAAATTCACATCACCTCATCTCCGACGACCCCATATCAAAAACGGGACGAAGGGGTAGACAAATTATGCAGATAGAATAAATACCAGTTTAATACGACTACCATGTTATTAATATTCATTCTTCTTGTAAGCATTCAAGGATGCAAAAGAGTGAATCTAAAATGTTTAATAGCATGACAAATGACAGGGAAAGGTACTAGAATATTTCTTCCTTAAATCAACGCTGACATTTAGCGGTAGTTCAATGGAATTTGGGGGAGGGGAGGGGAGGAAGGAGAAGGAAGATGTAGAAGGGGTGGAGTGGGAGGCGTCGCTTGTAAACTGTGCATGTCAAACATTAATGTGAGTGTTCCGACTGATTAGCACCCGCTCAACATACACATCATCTTCAATATCTAGGGTAACCTTTAGGGAACATTGGAGGTTACTGAAATTAACACTCAGGGAAGGCTAATAACATGCATGGAATGAGAGCGACAGAGATGGGGAACTGACTTTAATAGAATCCACGCAGGATGTAATTTCTAATTAAGTTGAAGGCAAGAGATGGGAGTGTTCTCGGCTGTCTTCGGCTGCTCCCGGGAAACCCCCATCTTCCTTAAGAAGCTGCCGTGCGCAACACGTGAAAGGTAATTCAATAGTGCTTAAAGTACATTACATGGTGATAACGTTATAAACACTTCAAAACGGCTCTTAAACGGTAATGTATTCATAGTCTTAAATTTATTATAAAGTGTCTGCTATCAAGTGCACTTTAGCTTAACCTCAGCTAGTGGCTTCCAACTTCAGCAATTTTCATCAACAATTTATTGAAGCAAATACGAGGGTTGATCCAGAAGTCGTGGCAACTATCTTTTTGGCGAGACAACTCCAGTATATCATCATCATGTTTGAAATGTACAAGGAATTTTTAAAGGGACCGATGATCGGAATTTTCAACTTCTACCATTTTTGCGGATGTCTGTCTGTCTGTTGGGTCATCAGCCCAGAGGCTGGTTGAATCCTCAAATAGCACCACCAAAGGCTATGCTAGTTACAGGGAAACTGCAAAAACCAATGGCAGAGCCCAAATGAGGCGTACTAGATTTTTGCAGATATCAACATGAAATTCTTTGAGCACAATCATGAAGTCAATGTTGCCTATTAAAGCAAGTTTCAAAGAAGTGCTTTGATTCAATCTTAATTTTTTTAAAATATTTTGTTATGAGTTACTGAAAAAGTTCCCGAAACACAATTTTGGTTTCTATTACTTCAAAGTTTGATAATGGTGTTTACACACACTTATATAAACATAACTTACTTCAACATGATCTCCCCTCAACTATGCATCAGAATCGAAATTTCTGAATTTCTACTTTGCTAATTTCTATAGTAAAAGAATATACTGTCGTAATCAAGTGCATGTAACGTTGCTTCCAATCAACAAATACAATTCTTTACAAATATTTTGTTAGTTGACGATATTACTCCAACTCCAGAAAGTCTGCAAGAACTGCAGCTTTTCATAGGAAGCAAAGTTGACAAAGTGGCATCTGATGTTTTGAATGCACGTGTTATTATTTAAAGATTAAAAGAAAAACAGTGGAACACCGTAAAGCGCTGACGCCATACCACTGTCATTTATCAAACCTTGGAGCCAAATTCAAACGGAAAATACAAAACACTGTCAAAATATTCGATAAATTACCCTCAGTGTTAGGTGGGCGTGGCAGACACACCCACACGGCAGCCAATTAAAATGTCCGTACGGCCTTTAAAAATGGCGGAACTAGAAATATTCTTCCACTTTCTTATAATAGAAGGATTGGTGTTATATTTCTAACAATAATTCCGAAAATTGATTTTTGTAAGGAAATCACGAAATTTCAATCGTCGATCCATTATGTGACATCACATGTGGTAGGGAGGGCGTCAGAGGCTCGAATCCTAACACTTCCGGAGACCGCGTTGTTTGTAAATGCCAAAATTGGGTGTGAAGCCTCGCAGAATTATCAGACCTGACAGTTACACGATGGATAGGTCTGCCGCTTTGGGCACCAGAAGTCCCAGAAGTCCATGTATTGTGCGATGCTTCAGGAGGAGCGTATGGCTATCTCTGGTTATTTGAAAGCACGAACATGGCATTTTGAAATTATTGTTCCGTTCTCGTAAAATTTCAATGCATGAGATTCGTCATGTGTGTTACCTCATGTCGAAATACTCGTACGATGTCTTGTTTATGGCTTCCTTTTAGGATTAAGATGAAAGTCTTTGATTCCTTGCATTACCGCTGTCATCAGACAACGGACACATGGAGGGTGATCGCTAGACTTCGGATTTTAATGCAGTAGGAGGTTAGAATGCAAAATATTTTCCTTATTAGGAAGTGCTGTCCAGGCCGATCTTCCATAATGTAGTCTCAGCGTCAGCCTCAGCCTTACCCTTAGCCCCCTCCTCCTCCTCAGCTTTAGCCTTAGCCTTATTCTTAGTCTTCTCTTCCTTTGTTAGTCGGAACATGATCTCTGATCTACCTCACTTAAGTTTTGTATGTTATTACTACAATAACCAAGTGATCTTCAAGTCAGAAGCAGGGTATCCTCAGAGCAGGTAATATTCCGTCTGAAGCCTGTTAGAAGCACGACGAGACTAAGGCTAATATTAATTTGGTGTGGCTATTTCTATCCGGGTGCAGCCCTTGTAAGGCAGACTCTCCGATGAAGGTGGGCCGCATCTGCTATGTATAGGTAACTGCATGTTATTGTGGTGGATGAAAGTGTTGTCTGTGATGTGTGAGTTGCAGGGATGTTGGAGACAGGAAAAGCACCCAGTCCCCAGGCCGAGGGAATTAACCCTTCAACGTTAAGTTCTCCGACCCGGCCGGGAATCGAAACCGGGACCCCTGTGGCGAAAGGCCAGCAAGCTAACCATTTAGCCATGGAACCGGATTGCCACTGAGATTAGCGTGGTGTTAACGCCGCACTCTTAGCTAACGTTCAATTCCTTTTTGAATGACCATCGTTGGTGACGTCATAGGCCGATAAATCAATCAATCAATCAATCAATCAATCAATCAATCAATCAATCAATCAATCAATCAATCACGTTAGGTTAGCATAGCTTACCATAGCCTAACAATCCTCACAGGAGGTAGGAGGCAGTCCTAGCATAACAGTTGCGCAGGCTAGCGTGTACTGTACTTGTCACCCGCTTCAATAAGTTTCCATTCTAACCTATTACCATACCCCAAGGCACTACAGCCCTTGAAGGGCCTTGGCCTACCAAGCGACCGCTGCTAAACCCAAAGGCCTGCAGATTACGAGGTGTCCTGTGGTCAGCACGACGAATCCTCTCGGCCGTTATTCTTGGTTTTCTAGACGGGAGCCGCTATCTCACCGTCAAATAGCTCCTCTATTGTAATCACGTAGGCTGAGTGGACCTCGAACCAGCCCTCAGGTCCAGGTAAAAATCCCTGACCTGGCCGGGAATCGAACCCGGGGCCTCCGGGTAAGAGGCAGGCACGCTACCCCTACACCACGGGGCCGGCATTCTAACCTATTACTGCATAAAAATCCAGACTCTACTGCTCACGGTCAGACTCACGCACACATACTCAGACTGCTGGCAACGTTACGAAGTTCATGTAACCTAATTTCAAAAGCATATTTTACATAATTGGTGGTGGCACATTTTTAAGAAATAACAGATACTTGCAATGGATTTTAAATCAAGCCTCATATTTAAAAAAACTGGTCGTAAAAATTTGCAATATATAATAATCTAAAGTACTAGAGTACCCATTTGGTTGTACTTAATTACATGACATTTCTTCAGCTTATCTAGGTTATTTTTAGGGTCGCTGGAGCCACCCAGCTTCATTTTGGTTTTGGTCGAGGGTGTAAGGCCACATGCCCTTCCTGACGCCGCGTGATATTTGAGATGAAACTTGCAACCCAAAATTGACCGGAATTTGAAGCTCAGCCATCTTAGTGGGATGCCAGCAGATAAGCCACTGAGCTAACCAATATTTAATTACATTAAACTGATTTATGTAATGAACATTTTAACCGTTATTTCTTCTTGTCCTTCTCCTTCTGTGTTTTTTTACAGCTTTTTGGGTTGGACTTTACATTGATTGGTCCTAGTTGTATGGCCGGATGCCCTTCCTGATAATAATGCTGTATGGCTTCCGGAGAGGCCTGGTGCGGGTCTTTATCTCATAGACAGCCTATTAGGCGATCTGCATGTCTGTGAGGAGGATGGCCCTGCCTCGGATGATTTGTAATGCTGAATATGCCACACACACCAGCAGCCCCGAGCCATGGGTATTAACCAATTAACACTAAAATCCCCGACCCGGACGGGAAACGAACCCGGGACTCTCTGGACCAAAGGCTAGCACACTAACCATTTAGTCATGGAGCCGGACTCTCGTCTTGATGCCTACCCTACATGAAGGGACGTATTGCAAGTTTCTGCGGTGTTCAGTGTCGTGTATTGTGTGTTGACGAATTGAAATGTATTTTAAAACAAGCACAATATGTTGACGAATATTGAGGTATATTAAAACAAGCCCAATATGTTGACGAATATTGAAGTGCATTAAAACAAGCACAACATGTTGACGAACTGAAGTGCATTAAAACAAGCACAACATGTTGACGAATTTTGAGGTATATTAAAACAAACACAACATGTTGACGAATTTTGAGGTATATTAAAACAAGCACAACATGTTGACGAATTTTAAGGTATATTAAAACAAGCACAATATGTTGACGAATATTGAGGTATATTAAAACAAGCACAGTGTGTTGACGAATATTGAGGTATATTAAAACAAGCACAATATGTTGACGAATATTGAAGTGCATTAAAACAAGCACAACATGTTGACTGATAGTGAAGTGCATTAAAACAAGCACAACATGTTGACGAATATTGAAGTGCATGAAAACAAGCACAACATGTTGACGAATATTGAGGTATATTAAAACTAGCACAATATGTTGACGAATATTGGGGTGTATTAAAACAAGCACAACATGTTGACGAATATTGAAGTGCATTAAAACAAGCACAATATGTTGACGAATTGAAGTGAATTAAAACAAGCACAATGTGTTTACGAATTGAAGAGAATTAAAACAAGCACAAGCATAGTCTCCTAGCCAGAGGAATTGACCAAAAGCAGTTATAATACATGGCCCGGCCGAGAATCGATCCCGACGCCCTTTCTACCTAAGGCAAATACGTTGACTATTAAGCCAAGCATCTGGACGTATTCTAATTGCTATCAGTTTTAATAGCCGCCAGGATATGAAAATCTTGTATTCAGGTATTTATTTAATGAATCGGGAGCTGGCGACATGATGTCTCATTCTAAAAAACCTCTCAGCCAAGATTTAACCTGCTGTATTAGTACAGAAGGCCGGTAACTAAGTGACTGCTCTTCTGAAACCGAACAATATACTGTATTTTATTTTTTATTTATGTATTTAAAGTGTTTATAGTCGCTTTAAATCGATGATCATATCGTGAAAAAGTAAAATGAATTTACAATATTTACAATAGTTTACATAAACAAAGGACTTATATTGAACGTACAACCTGTGAAAAATACAACTTTTATATTTGGTAATATAAACAAGAATCCTTAAAGAATTTAATATTCTGGATACGTAGTCAAGGAGAGTTCAGTGCCTTTAAGAGCTCGTTAGGAATACTGTTGAACTTTCGCCGTTGGTTGTATAGTTGGCATTGAAAACAGTGACAGTTCTAAACCTGTTAAGGGTTCCCCACTATCCCACTATCGGCAGCCCTGAAGATGGTTTTCCGTCGCCATCGTCGCCATAAGACCTATCTGTGTCGGTGCGACGTAAAGCCCTTGCAAAAAAAAAAAAAAAAACCTGTTAAGGGTTCCCCAGGTTGTATGACGAAGATCTCCTGCAGGAGGCTCTTCCTTAAATTCTGTGTCTACGATATTCGGTACATTCCTCAACATGTTGATACTATTAGTTTCTTGGGACCGAGCTCGATAGCTCCACTCGCTTAAGTGCGGCCAGAATCTCGTGGTAATTTATTTAGCTTTTTCAAACAGGCCCGTATTCAAAACGTGTATCTTTTAGTTTTCATGTAATTATGTTATTATCCCTTCGTTTGTAAATATGGACTCCCCGATCATGAAATCATACAGCGCTAGAATTCAAATGAACGGCCCGTTGGAGCGTAACCCTCACCTAGGTAGTTACGAGATGCAACTTGTTGAACACCTGTGCACATCTCACAGACCGGGTCCGAATGATAATGAAGTGCTAGCAATTTTCAAGAAAGAATGTTATAATACAAGTTATAATTTGTATTTTTTTAATAGCAATGTCCGGATACTTTACTAATCATAAAGGAAATGTATGGTGTGTAAATACACAAGATCTATAGATCTTGTAATTAATTTTACGTGATGTATACCCTTTCTCTTTATCAATGTGCCAGTACATTGAAACAGATCTACTGGTCAAAAATTCATGAGTTTGTTCACCGTTTCCACATTTAAAAAAATAAATTTTAGACAAATCTTAGAGACCGGGCCAGAGTGTTAATGACCTACCATGATACCAGGGGTTAAAACCAGAAAACATCTATGTAACGTATCCTTATAACTTTCTTGATCTTTACAAAGAAGTTTCGAAATGATAAATCAAAACCCTGCACCTGGAGCATCTAATAAGTTATACTAATCAATAAAAGCGAATATCTAAATTACTAGTGCCTCCGTGGCTCAGACGGCAGCGCGTCGGCCTCTCACCGCTAGATACCGTGGTTCAAATCCCGGTCACTCCATGTGAGATTTGTGCTGGAAAAAGCGGAGGCGGGACAGGTTTTTCTCCGGGTATTCCGATTTTCCCTGTCATCCTTCATTCCAGCAACACTCTCCATTCTCATTGCATAGCATCCATCAGTCATTAATAAATCACTTTGGGAGTGGCGACCCCATCGTACTAATAGCCTATATCTAATTCATTCATTCATTACATCCCTGGCCCGGTCAAAGACTGGAAGACAGGTTGTAGGTTTTCATTTTCATTTAAATTCCTGAAATATTTGAACTTTAAACGTTTTCTTAATTAAAGCCATGTTAATTGACTCGTAAAATCTCATATAAATTGGACTAAAGTAGCAGGATATAAATGTCAATACGCTCTCCCGTTAATCGACGTTCTTCGTTTGAAAACTCCAGTCACAAACATCCTGATATGCTGTGCATACTGGATCATACAGTCGGTTGCACAAGTTGGCAATAAGTTTCCGCTTGCGTTCTGAAATGGGCTGGCAGCAGGGAATTTGTACCACAAACAGTCGTAAAAGTCTTCATATAACCAACCGTAAACTTACGATGAAGTCAGAAGTTTACATGCTCGGGCGAGACAATGAAATATTAAATTCCTTCCTTATAAAATGATATACTGATGTCTCACGTAGTGAACATATAATTATTTAGGTATCCTCAAATAGAAGAGAAATATGCACAAGCAATCATTCAATCACTTAAATGAGCTGTGGAATGTGTACAAGCACTGCTCCAAGAACAGTCGAGTAATGAAGTATTCGTGAGAGAATTCTCGTTTTTTCTTGCTTCGTTTTGCCTTTGCCTTTCTTGTGAACAGCAAGAAAAGAAGTGGAGGGAAGAAGCGGGCGCGCTCCAGGAGAAAGACAATGCGGAGTAGGCACAAAAAGGAAAAGAAAAGGACGCATCAAGAGGAGACCTGTCGACAAGTCCTCCCCATTTGCAGAAGTGGAACGGAGGAGGAGATGATTTTTAACTCTAGAAGAAGACATTCTCCGGTAAGTGACGTGGGTAAATGAGTAGAGTAGAATTCTGTACATAACTACAACAAGAATGCGAGAAAGATCAATTGATCAAGTTTTCAACAATTGATTATATATCTCCAGGCTAAGTAGCTCAAGTAGTAGAGCGTTGGCATTCTCAGTTGAAGTAGCTGGGTTCGATCCCGGATTTTTTGAAGGTACTCGAGTACGTCAGCTTTCTATCGGTTGAATTAATGCCATGTAATAGAAATCCTGCGGGGAAAACAATATCTTAAAATCCTATACGAAGTTAGTGGGGCAGAAAATTTTTCCTTCGTTTAGGGCATTTCTGGAAGCCTTTCTTGCAGCCCCAACACGGTGCATTCTTTCTCTGTCCGCTTGTTTTCCCTTTTTTCTTTTGCTCGTCATGGAATCCCTTAGAGTTGTTGATCACTGATCTGTAATTTGATCGGTTAGAGACGTCGTCCTGATTCAGCCCTATGTTTATGAGGTCCTTGAACCATATGTTTGGTCTGTTGTCCACTGCATTAAAAATCCGGTTCGTTGGTTGGGTTGAATTCATACTGAACAGATGTTCGTAGAATTTCAGTCAACGTTTCCTAATTGAATCCATCTGCCGTTCGATGTCCCTCTATAGCTCTTATCTTCCTCAGAGTTGTTTTATTATTATTAACGTGGATGTACTTTTGGGGTGGGGGTCTATGTGTAATTAAAGTCGTAAATTTCCGGACACCACTGTAACCTTGGAAACCAGTTTCTTCATACTAGGTCAGTAGCGTCATCTATACTTCTTCCTCGCGAATGGGTCACCTAGGACCACACGGAATCAACATTTTCCCGCCTTCATTTTTACCCAGTAGTTATTCATCTTCAATGATTGTGCACGTCCCCAGTTCTCCATGCCGATCATGTGGGTTTTCCTTCTTGTTCCCCAAATCCCCGTGTTTAAATGATTTTTCTATTTCCTTTCGATCTTGTAGATTTGTCAATCCTAAATCAGTAAGGCCTTTCTCTAATAATTTGTACCACTTAGTGGCCTTGTTTCGTAGAAATTTGCAAATATGATGTGAAAGTCTGTTAGGTTCCGTTCGTTCCAAATGCCTTGCAAATTCGATACGTCGCATTCCAATTGCACCTCTAATTTTGGAAATGTGCTTTTATATTTCACTATTAGGTTTAGGGTAGAGTTCCGTTTATGATTCTTCGTGAGGACGAGTACCATTCATTACCTATCGTATTCGGGTGATTGAAACATCGATCTGAAGTCATCACCTTGTAACCGTCCAGGCGTCTCTAGCCCTACTAATTTAATATCATTTTTCGCCATATCATTTGATATCAAGTTTATCCGCCATAGGCAATTATTTGTAATAACATTTTTATACAACGTCAATCATTTGTAATCAAGGCTTTTTGGAATCATATTGTACATATAATAACATCGTTTTAGTATTTAAATTATTATATTATGTAGGATAAGAATTCATTATGTTGTAAATACGGTCAATATGTTGAGACATAGTTGTTTTCATTTCATCTCATGTTTGTGTATACGGAGGGTTATTCTTGAAGCTTGGAATTTTGCGTGAGTCATGGGTTTATTTTATGACCAAGGCTAGTAAACAGTGACCCGTGCGCGAGGCTTGCAAGCTGGTCAACTATATCATCGCCACGCCTTCTGGACTTGTCGAAGAAGAAGAAAAGGGGAGTTGATGCTTCGATCTATCGAATCAGATACTTCGTTGTATATGAGTTTTGAGACTGAACTGTTACCAAGAGTGGGGGTGAGCCCGGATATATACTGATTCTCAACACGAGAACGAGACCGTACAACCTTAGAACCTTACGACCTTACAACCTTACAACCTAACGAGATACTCCATCACTAGTACTTCTACTGTGAACATCTACTTTGTACGACATGATTTGATATTTGAAACAGTGTGTGGTCGCTCCGCGACATAGTTACTTTTGTACAATGTGTTGTCGCTTCGGTTATGTTATCGGATCTACGTGAAACGAAACAAGCATATGGCTTGTGTTATTTTCAGTAAATCTTCTGGACGAAGAACTATGTTTAGTTCAAGTCTACGGAATTTTTGTACAAGTCTGTACCGTATAAATAGTATAGCTCAGTTGGATTGAGATTTCTACTAATATGGAAGAATTCATATCTCTGAATTTTCTCCTCATACGATCAACGCTGATCAGTTATTACAAGTATAGGGCCAATGTCTAATTTAAAGACTAGGCAAATAGGGAGTGCTAGTCCAGATAGCCCGCACCATATCAGAGAAGGAAGGAAGGATGTCCATGGAGCAAATTCTACATCGAGAAGAAGAGAACGAGTAACCACGGAAACCAGATGACTTCAACGGAAGCTGCAATGGGTGAGCTTCAATTAGATAATGCAAGCAATAAGTAAATTCAGTAAATTAAATTCTAAATTCCTCCACGCTTTAAGGAAACTTTTCCGATTCATCTCATTTTTTTGTATAATAAATTCATTTGTATTTTATATTGCGTTAATTTTCTTTCTTAAACGATACTTAATGGTTAATTATTTAAAATCCTACCCCTGTGATTTAAGTAAAAGTCTCTATGCTAGTAAATATAAATTTTCGTTTACAGTTTTGTTTAAAAACTGTAACCATGGCACCCAAACATTACATAGAGAAATGGGGAACCATGGAATGTTAATTGTTTCTATTTGCGTGGCAGTTTGCGGGCAAGTCACAAATAGTGTATTTAAGATTCATGTGTCCCAAGATAATAACTTTCATCTCCTCAAGTGTCTTGACGAGAGGGAACAGTTACAACCTGGTCAAGTGTTCATCCCCTTCATGCGTGATACATTCGCCCTCGAATTAAATAACGAGCCAGCTAATTCCTCTACGAACAGTAGTGCGTGCACCGATGCTGTATTCAGTCGCAACGCAAACCAATTAACAACCCAACGGTACGCTTCCTATCACCGTATATTACTGAGCATAACTAATGTACGTTAATGTGTAAAAACATTTTTGTTTCATTGCATTAGCATTTCATTTTCCTGTTCGCGAGAAATACTTAATTTGAACTTCTCACTCCTCTACGCTATTACAGACACTGACAATACGCACTTGTACATTTTACCCGCTACACGTGAAAGCGCAGGATTGGGAATATCACCGTTCTTATGCCAAAACCCCGAATGTGACAATGCTCTTCCTACCCATTATTTCCCTTAAGACTGGTCACGCCTTAAAGCCACATATGGATATACAGTCCATCAGAACAATATTCCTTTTGTTTGCCATTGATGCTTTCACGGCCCGCCCGTCCATTGGTACCTGTTTCAAGGAACATGAACGTAATATTCGTCTCAACGAGCCAGACAAATCAGCTATAGCTGAGCACGCCCTATCGTCGGGTCATGATGTCATGTTCCAAGATGCTCGAGCTCTTACTCACACTAGACACTACAGGTCCAGGATTATACGGGAAGCTGTAGAAATACGTAGAAATCCTAACAATTCCAACAGGGACATGGGCTATCAATTAAGTAATACCTGGTTGCCAGCCATTAAGGATTTAGGTAGGTAGTTCCCCTCCCTGCCCCTTCGCTATTGATATTTCGTCTCGGTGTTTTCTAAATTCGTTCGTTAATCATCGCCAGATGTTTCATTTCAGGCTTGTGTCAATGTCATACACCTGTCAATGACATATGTTACGTACACATGTTATGTGACCCTAGACTGATTCTGATGGTTCCGTCAGCTTCCGCTTCGAACGCTAACGCTGTACCGCGTCCGGGGGACCATCTGGTGACAAATGAACGTACCATTTCCACTTCTATTATAACGCCTAAATTTCAAAGCTCATTGTTTAAGAAGCCTTTTTCGTGGACCGTCGATATTTCCTTCTGATGACGCAGAGCACAGTTCTCTGAGAAACGTAGAGAATTTCACCTTCTTTTCTTGACACGGCATAAGCTAAAAAGCCTATATTATGTATATTCGTTTTGTTTATTTTCCTATGCTTACGTGTAAAGGAAAATGAAAAATACATCATACTCTAGGAGCGGGTAAATATGTTAGGCAAAAATACATTCCTACAGTCTTTCTTTCTTTCTTTCTTTCTTTCTTTCTTTCTTTCTTTCTTTCTTTCTTTCTTAATCTGTTTACCGTCCAGGGTTGGTTTCTCCCACACGCTCAGCGAGGAATCCCACCTATACCAGCTCAAGGGCAGTGTGCTGGAGAGTGAGACTTTAGGTCGGGGAAAGGAGGACCAGTACTTCGACCAGGTGACCTCACCCGCTATGCTGAACAGGGCCCTTGTGGGGGGTTGGGAAGATGGGAAGGAATAGAATAGGAAGAGGGAAGGAAGCGGCCATGGCCTTAACTTCGGTACCACCCCGGCATTTGCCTAGAGGAGAAGTGTGAAACCACGGAAAACCACTTCGAGGCTGGCTGAGGTGGGAATCGAACCCACCTCTACTCAGTTGACCTCCCTAGGCTGAGTGGACACCGTTCCAGCCCTCGTACCACTTTTAAAAATTCCGTGGCAGAGCAGGGAATCGAACCCGGGCCTCGGTGGGTGGCAGCTAATCACGCTAACCTCTACACCACAGAGGCGGACAAATTCCTACGGAACGATACAGTAAGGTTCGTTTTCCTTTACACATTCTTGTAGGAAAATGAACTCAACGAAATTTGTTCTGATGGACTGCATATCAATATGGGGCTGGGAGACGTGACCATTCGTAACAGAAATAATGAACAAGAGGAGCATTGTCACATTCGCGGTTTTGACAGATGACCGACGATATGTACTCGGTCTCTCCTATTCTAAGCCCAAAACATATCGATGATATGCTTTCCCGTGTAGCGAAGAAAACATACTTTGATGTATCTCTATTGTTACTATTAGTATTATTATTTTGATGTTCATATCATGTCATGTTATTCTTTCCTCGACTGTCCACGAGAAAGGCTTCTTAAACAATGAGCTTTGAAATTTAGGCGTTATAATAGAAGTGGAAATGGTACGTTCATTCGTCACCAGATGGATCCCCGCACGCGGTACAGCGCTAGCGTTCGAAGCAGAAACTGGCGGAACCATCAGAATCAGATTACCTAGGTGTTAGGCCTCTTTAAACAACAAGCATCATCATCATCATCATCATCACCACCATCATCATCATCTACTCTTTCCTCTTTGCTGAGCTCAGTAAAGCGCTGACCTTCAGAGCCCAACTTGGTAGCTTCGATCCTGGCTCAGTACGGTGGTTTCTTAAGGTACTCTAATACGTCAGTCTCGTGTCGGTAGGTTTACTGGCAAGTAAAGGAACTACTGCGGGACAAAATTCCGGCACCTCTGAATATTAGAAACCGTAAATTTAGTTAGTGGGACGCAAAAACGAATAACATGTATTATTATTATTATTATTATTATTATTATTATTATTATTATTATTATTATTTGCTTTACGTCCCAGCAACACATATAAGTCTTATTGCGACGATGGGATAGGAAAGGGCTTAGGAGTGGGAAGGAAGCGGCCGTGGTCTTAATTAAGGTACAGCCCCAGCATTTGCCTGGTGTAAAAAATGGAAAATTACGGAAAACCGTCTTCAGGGCTGCCATGAGTGGGGTTCGAATACACTATCTCCTAAATAAAAGCTCACAGCTGCGCGTACTGTCAGCGTGGCCAATCCGCTCGGTGATTATTGTTTTACGAGGGAGTCCAGCTAGGCAATCATCCTCTATTAACACCAATCACAGGGCTATGAAAGGCGTGAAAATGAAGGGCTCCGTATGCCTTTCAAACTTAATATTGTCGGGGTCTAAAGAGAACATGAGTTGAAAAAGTCACATCGGATAGGAAAGACGAAAGTGAGGACAATGACACAATGCCAGACTCAGCTAGTGGAACCATGTCGGCCAACCCACACAACCAATTTCAGAATCCCCCGACCCATCTCCTCCCTATCAATCACATCCTGTTACAGGCAGGGGATACCGGATAAGTACTCTACCGCCCATACACACAGGTGGTCTCTATCATCCTTTTAGTCCGTGTACGCACAATTGTGCGGGTTCGTATTTTATTTATGTCTGAGCTTATTTGACGTTTTCCTGGCGCTAGACCGGACTGCAGTGCTTGTCCGGGACACGAAGCATGTACTTCAGCTGTTTTTATTTAGTACTTGACACCCGGAGGACAGGAAGAAGAGTTTAAAAATACCGTTCATTAGCAAGATGGCGGGAAGCAGTTACGCGTAAAGTAAGTATTAGTAGTATAATTGGGGGATTCGGGCACCTCCTCCTCCTCCCGCGGCGCGGGAAATTTGAATTCTGGCGGGAAATTTGAATTTTGGGGGGAAATTTGAATTTTGGCGGGAGATTTGAATTTGTAAACAAAGCCACGTGCTTTTTGACAGCTGTCATCGACAACAACGCATCGCTAACCTCAGTACTGCCATCTTGACGGGCCTAAACCTCAGTAGTGCCAACTTAACCTAACTAGCGTGAGGTAAACAAATCCACGTGCTTTTTGACAGCCACGTGCTTTTTGACAGACAACAACGCATCGCTAACCTCAGTACTGCCATCTTGACGGGCCTAAACCTTAGTGGTACCAACTTAACCTCACTAGCGTGTGGTAAACAAAGCCACGTGCTTTTTGACAGCCACGTGCTTTTTTGACAGCTGTCATCCGCCATCTTTAAACCACAGAGCGCTGTGCTGCCCTCTTTAGATGTAAAATTCGTCACCTGTCATCGGCAGTGCTGCCATCTTGGCGGGCCTAAACCTTAGTGCTACCAACTTAACCTCTCTAGCTCGAGATAAACAAATCCACGTGCTTTTTGACAGCCACGTGCTTTTTTGACAGCTGTCATCCGCCATCTTTAATCCATAGAGCACCGTGCTGCCCTCTTTAGCTAGTTACCTTTGAAATGTGGTGGCAAGCAATTCCACATGACAGCAACCATCTTTAATCAAGAGAGCACCGTGCTGCCCTCTATGTGGTGGCGGCAATTTGAAAAATTCTACATGCTCTTGTTTGGAAACAAACTCACGCGGTTTTTTGACAGCCGTCATCCGCCATCTTTAATCAACAGAGCACAGTGCTGCACTCTTTAGCTAGATACCTTTGAAATGTGGTGGCGGCAATTTGAAAAATTCTAGGTGCTCTTGTTGGGAAACAAAGCCACGTGCTTTTTTGACAGCTGCCATCCGCCATCTTTAATCAATAGAGCACTGTGCTGCTATCATGCGGGCAATTTCGCCAGCTGTCATCCGCCATCTTTAATCCAGAGAGAACAGTGCTGCACTCTATGTGGTGGCGGCAAATTCCACGTGCTTTACAAACCTATGCGCTTTTCTGACAGCTGTCATCCGCCATCTTTAATCCAGAGAGAACAGTGCTGCACTCTATGTGGTGGCGTCCGCCATCTTTAATCTAGAGAGAACAGTGCTGCACTCTATGTGGTGGCGGTAAATTCCACGTACTCTTGTTTGGAAACAAATTCTATGTGCTCTTCAGCTGTCATTCACCATCTTTAATCAAGAGAGCACCGTGCTGCCCTCTTTGTGGTGGCGGATAATTTGAAAAATTCTTTTTTGACAAGCAGCCATCTTTAATCCAGAGAGAACAGTGCTGCCCTCTTTAGCTACTCACCTTTGAGGCGGTTAATTTGAAAAATTCTTTTCGACAAGCAGCCATCTTTAATCCAGAGAGAACAGTGCTGCCCTCTTTAGTTACTTACCTTTGAGGCGGTTAATTTGAAAAATTCTATTTAACAAGCTGCCATCTTTAATGAAACGAGCATCGTGGTGCTATCTTGCGGGTAAATTTTACGTCACAGCTGTCATCCACCATCTTGCATTGCTAACCTTAGTGCTGCCCTCTTTAAGTACTTACCTTTGAAAAAAAAACTATTTGACAAGCTGTCACCCGCCATCTTGCATCGCAAACCTCAGTGCTGCACTCTATGTGGTGGCGGATAATTTGAAAAAATCTTTTTGACAAGCAGCCATCTTTAATCAACAGAGCACAGTGCTGCCATCTTTAGCTACCGCCATCTTACATCGCTTACCTCGCTGCTGCACTCTTTAGTTGAAATGTGGTGGTGGTAAATTCGAACAAGTTTAATCACGCATCGGGAAAGCTAGAGTAAGCACGTGCTGTTGTGATGACGTCATTGTGCATGTTTAAACCCGTTCGTTGACTAAAAGCTTTAATCTTCGAGAAACAGTGATAGAGAGTGGAGTGCAAACATGACGAAAACATTAATAGTTGATGTGCAAGGCTTTAAAGTAAACGGAAACAAATTTGTGTTTAAAGAGGTGGCTGTGTTAGATTGCAGTGTGTTGTGGGCACCAAAACTTGTTAGTTTAGTATTTAGTCCACCGTTCCCTTACTGTTTGCAAACAGATGAAGATAAAAAGCAGACTCAGTGGATTGAAAACAATTTAGGTTTGAAGTGGGAAGAAAAAGGAATACCTTATCGTTTTCTACCTTTAAGGATGAATGCACATTTGTCAAGAGCAGATCTTGTTCTTTTAAAGGGTTGTGAAAAGAAAGAATGGTTGCGTGATTTTCTACCATCATCATGTGAAGTTATCGACATGCATGAATTGGGGTGCCCATCATTTAAAACTCTTCCGAAAGAGCATAGTAGAGAAACAAGTAAACAGTCTTTACAACATGTATGCATGCTCTTTGATTGGTTGTGTCGCAGTGCATGCCGGGAAGTGAACAACATATGTAAACTGCAGTGTCGAAATAACCTTAGTGTAAAAGAAACATTTGTAGAGTAAAGACATGTCATTTCTAACAGATACTCAGTGTAACGCAGTTGAAAAGGCGATCGTAAAGTTTTATGCATGCAAAAAGAAACTAAACACTTTTACTGAAGAAGAGTTAAATGCATTACCAAAGGCATTTTTGGATAATGTAGCTGCGAATGCTGTAAAGAAGATTTGGGAAAAGGTGCCTCGTGAGTGGACTCAAGATCCTGTTTTGTCAGAGCTTCAAACGTGTAGTTTACATCATGAACACGTGAGTTTAGCTAGAAGACCTTCTGTAAGACAGTGCCGTACATGTCAACAAATTAAACTGTATCACGGACCTAAAACTAACGAGTTGCCTTCGCTTATAAACACTTATCATGGCTGTGGAGAGAGTAAACAAGGAAAAGGTGAAGAAACGTGCAGGGAGAAAGATGAGGAAGCATGTTGGGCGTGGACTCATCAATAGAGTGATTGATCTTCTTTTCTTCGTGCTTCATCTCCCCTGCGGCCCTAGAACACGTTCGCCTGACATGTAGTTACATGCTGCCTGCATAGAGTATGTCGTGTAGCTGTTAAAATCTGCTTAGTACAGTTATGCTGTGTGTGTGTGTTATTACCTAGTGTTTTAGCTGCTCAGAAGAATATAGCAGCACTTGTCGTTGTTGGTGCAATAAAACGAAAACTGAGTGACAAAGACCGTAAAATAAACAAAGGATAAAAATGTATATATTCTAAAATAAACATGAATTGTCAAAACATATTACAGGTGTTGTTTAATCCTACAGCATGTCCTAGTGACTTAGAAGAAAGGAAACGTAGAGGATTAAAAGAAAACACACATAAGATTTAAAGTGCATCCTCTTTATTAATCCATGAATTAAAGCTGTTATTAAAACCAAGCCATTTAACATACAGCTTATTGCCACGACGTCGAATAACACGTTCAACTAAATAGTGATCAGGATATTTTGTTTTCTGCAGTTCTTCGATGTAGAATCCTCCTTCAATAGGCTGTCCTCTGAGATCGCGAAGTAAATACGTAACTGGATTAGTAAGCTTAACACTTCTGATTTGAAAAATTTCAGTGCTCCAGTTAGGTGTGTATCCTTTTGCAAAGATAGACTTGTGTTTGCTGATGCGAACGAAATCACCTTCTTTAAAGCGATGGCGACGTGGATCAGCTGTTTTAATTACAAGATGAATAGCATCTAGACGAGGTGTATTCTTTGTAACAAGACGTGGCTTTGTTCCGATAGTGCGATGAGGTGTATCGTTGTAGGTAGATAAAAGTCTAGGTAGCAGATCAATCCAACGATATGAACCTTGCGCTGTAAATTCTCGCCACATCATTGTTTTGAGTGTACGATTAAAGCGTTCTACAACACTTGCCTTGAGATTGCTGAACGTAGAGTAGTGTTGAATGCCAAGTAACTTGAGGTAAGAAGAAAAATCCTTGTTGTAAAACTCTTTACCTTGATCAGTTTGAAGAAGCCTTGGGCAGCGTTTCGATTCTTCAACAATATGTTTAAATGCTTCTTTAACTTGAGCTGCTGTTTTAGAACGCACGGGTTGTGCAAAAGCAAACTTTGAGTACACATCGATAACAGTAAGTAGATACTTATACCCCTTATTACTAGAGGCATATGGAATCATTTTTACTAAGTCTGCTTGCCAGAGATCATCTTTTCCTCGTGTAATAACGCGTCTGCGACAGTAGGTGCGACGTGCTGGTTTATGTAACTCATGTGCGATGTTTACCTTTACAGGTGAGATCTTCTCTTGACGAGCCATTACAAAATAATACCGGCATAACGTAGTTCTCTTTCTATTTCTAGAATTTCTGATCCGTGACCAGTGTGACCAGCCTCTTGCGGTGCTCTTAAAAGTTGTAATCGTTCAACGAGTAAGTTTGGGTCATTCCAGTATCTTACATCCACATACGGCAACAAAGGCTTGTAGATAACGTCTAGACTACGTGCAGTCGGAAACAGCTTAGAAATAAACTCACGATACTTGTAACTCTTATTCGCATTTACAGCTTCTGTTCTCTTGTAATTACGTCGTGTTGCGTCAGTAGCAAAAAGTATTGCTTTATACTTTTTAAGATCATCTTGTAAAATTATATCCTTGTCAGGTATTCGTGAGAAAAGAAGTTCTAAGAGTCCTTTCGTAGGTTTATAGGTAACACCTTTTACAATGAGTTTGTTGCTATTAATCTTAACATTTGAATTTCCTATTCGGAAACAGTCATCTTCGTAGCGAATACCGTAGGTAGTGTCAGTTTGTCCTGTAAAAAGTTTTTCTATATAAGGTGCAAAGAGAGATCCATAGGTATCTTGAATAAAAGTTCTAAACTGATTGCGATACTCTGGTGTAATCATAACCTCAGACAAAGATGGTAGATTTTGCGTCGATGTAGTAGGTGTTTCAGCAATAACATCTGTAGTTAAAAACTCAACACGCTTAGATGGTGATGTATCATTAAGTTCTTCTTCTTCTTCTTCTTCTTCTTCTTCTTCTTCTTCTTCTTCTTCTTCTTCTTCTTCTTCTTCTTCTTCTCTTCCATATCTTCTTCATGCTTTTCTTCTTCATGCTTCTCTTTATGATATGATGTTTGCATAGAAGCAAAACTTGAAGTAGACTGCGGTAATGAAGTAGAATTAAAAATTTCTTTGAGTGGTGTAGATTTATTTATTTATTTATCATAAGTCTGTACAGAGTTCTCCTCCATTTTCAGACACTATACATGGGTGTACATAAATGCATGAATGAGTTTTTTTTATGATTCCATGACCGAGTAATATTGTCATGCATGCATGAATAAATGAATGAACACTTCCCTCCCAGTCACGGATAGCCACCAACTGAGGAGAGAGCATTCGGTTGGCAGGATAAATGCATGGATGGGATTATGTATGACTACTGCCCGGTCGTGTTATCCACCCCTGGTTAGAAAAAGGAGCCACCTTCCCAAGGATAACACGTCCGGCCCTTTCCCTTGATGCCCAAACGGAAGACCCCACCTGATCTAATAGCTGTCAAACACTAATTTCTCACCATTCCCTAATTTCTGCGAGGCACACGTAAACGGAAATCCCGCACCCCATGTGCCCCCCTCCCTATTCTTCTTTCTCTGTTGCATTTAGATCACTCTACATATTCGATTGGGATAGGCCCGTCCTATCCCATCCTACTTCGGTTATAGCCTTACATAAGTGTATGAATTAATGAATGAATTAATTAATTGGCTATGATTCCCTATCTAAAATAGTGCCCTTTGCACAGGCGGATCGCCATTCCACATGCAAGGGCCATGCCTTCGATTATCTACATGAGTGTATGAATAAATGAATTAATTAATTAATTACCAATTCCCTAACTGTATTGAGAAAACACGTATTGATGGATTTATGAATGGGTATATGGATATTCATGCATGCATGTTAGGAAAAAATACTCATCCCTCCCAGTACGGATAACCAGTAACTGGGGAGAGAGCCCTTATTATGAATTAAATAAATGATTGAATGAATAATATATGTGGAATGAGTAGTGAATGAATGAGTGAATGTTATCAACCTACAGCCAGGGATCACCAGCAGCTGAGGATGAAACATTATATCCATTGGGCCCTGTCTCATTACAAACAGTTTGACAGTTAATTACGTTATGGCTTACTAACACATCGACTTTACAGTGCTATATATACTAATATTCCTTTTACTACATAGCCCTATTGGCAATTTCTTAACTAATCGGTTCGCAACACAATCATCCATCCGTAATATGACCTACCCTCATTGTAGGCTCTTTCAACACTCTTCTACATGAATTTCTAATTACAATTAACAGTTTACTGAGATTACCAGGTTTATACCATTCTTTGCTTATCATCTTAATAATCCTATAGCCATTTTCATCCTCATTTATCATATATTGTTCCTTGTTATTCAAAAATTTCCTTCTCACCGCTATGGTTTCTTTACATGATTTCAACATGTGAAATTCTTCTCTGTTTTCACCACAGAGAAGGCACCTTGTTGCATCTTTCACTTTAATCCATCCCCTATTCTTGTAAATTCCCATTAACCACCATATCAAACCCCTGATTTCTCTTCTATTTACACTCACAATATTTATGTTGATATCCTGCCTTATCCTAATAAACTCTGAGAGGGTCGCCTTGCTTCTACACTCGGATACCAACCACTGTCTTTGAATATCTCTGCGTCGTCTAATGATTAGTTTATTCGTTGATCTTTCCAACCTCTCCCAATAACTTCCATATCCCAACCTATCTAATATACTTCTGATTTTCGTTAACCAATACTCTCCCTGGATATTATCTCTCTGATGTTGATATGCGATCTGCAGAAGCTCGCCACCCTCTCTTCCTTTCAATCTCAACAGATATTTCAGAACTCTCTTAAGAACATCTACTTGGATATTTTCTTCACATATTAATCTTACTCCACAATTTGCTGTATAATTTGGTAACCCCATTACAATTTTACAGAACTTACTTATAACCTGATTCAGCATCTCACACTCTTTCTCTACACCCCATAGCTCAGCTCCATAAAGCATTCGATTTTTAACTACGGCTTGCAGGACATTTCTCTGAATCTTATAGTCTATATTTGGGAATTTATTTTCAAGAATTCTAATTACTGATAATGCTGCAAGACCTTTCCATTTGGCTTGTTTTATTTGATGGATCCACTTCCCGTTGTTTGCTATATACATTCCCCACTTGACAACCATCAATCGTCCATTGTTCATTCTTCGCTCGTTTACAGCCTTTCTTACAGATCAGAACTTTCGTCTTGGAAATGTTGATTTTTAATGACCATATTTTAGCAAACTCTGTCACAGCATTAATGCTTTTTTGCATGCCTCCGGCCGTTAACGTCATCAGCAGGACATCGTCCGCGAAAATTAGGCCTGGTATTTCTTGATTTACTAAAACTGGACTCATCCTGTTATCACCTCCATGTCCATTTAATATATCGTTTATAAATAACAGAAATAAAATAGGAGATAGCTTACATCCTTGTTTCAAACCCAATAAAGAATCTATTTGACCACATGCTACCCCGTCACCTACCCTTATACTGCATTGCACCCTTCGGTAAACTGCCTCCAATGCTTGTACCATCTTACTAGATACCCCTAATAGGCGTAATTTTGCGAACAATGCACCCCTGCTGACTGTGTCAAAGGCCTTTTCAAAATCTATAGCCGATATATATAATTTTCCTGCTTTCGGTTTTATATACTTATCTATTACTGTTTTTACAATCATGATGTTATCTATTGTTCTTCTGCGTTTTCTGAAACCACTTTGATATTTCGAGAGGATGGAGAATTCTTCCGCCCATTTCATCAGTCTATTTGCCATAATTCCTGTATATAATTTACTTAGGGAGTCCAATAGTGTTATACCTCTGTAGTTGTTTGGATTACTTCTCTCCCCACGCTTCTTGTAAATTGGACATATTATACCTGTCTGCCATGCCTTAGGAAACTCCAAAGAATCAAATATCCTATTGAACAATTTTACTAATATTTCCAGCATTTGTTGACTTTTTACTGCTTCTTTACAAAATTCATTAGTTATACCACTGAAGCCACCCGCTTTCCTACATTTGAGCTTTCTAATCATTTCTAAAACCTCACATTCTGTTATTTCTTCATCTAAGCAGGGGATACAAATCTCTAAGCCCCTCGAGATATCCATACATGTTCTATTATTTATCCAAGTATCCTGTCCTCCTAGCAATTTATTAAAATAATCAATCCAGACTCCATTCTCAATTTTAACATTGGCATATCCTCTCTCACCTCTACTTATTTTGTTAATTCTATTCCATACCTTATCACTTTGATTATTCTTACAGTCTATGTTTATTAATTTTGCCTCCTCCTGTTGCCATATCCTCTTTTGCTCTACTAACAACACTTTATATTCTTTTCTTAGTTTACAATAGTGTGCCCGAACCTTAGGGTCCCCCTCTTTTCTATATGCCTTTAGGGCTCTAATCACCTCCATTTTCTTTGTTTTACACACATCATTGTACCATCCTTTCCTTTTATCTTTACTATTATTATTCTGTTTCCTTTTCACATGAGCTATAGTTTTAAAGGGTTTCTCTACCAGTTCTACCGCTAAGTCCACCTTACTACTCAGTAACGCAACCTCTATTCCACTCTTAATTATCTGGAATTCTTCTCCCTTTAAATATGACTCTACTCTTTTTGGGGTATTCTCGCACCACTTGTATTTATTGATTATTCTAATATTATCTTTTTCTGTTACAGTGTTACGTTCCTCCTGTTCTTTCTCATACACTTCTAGGGTAACAGATACCGGGGAATGATGTGATTCGGCCCATTCTAATACCTCTATTTCCTTTACCATCTCTAAAATATCTCCCGTACACACAACCAAATCAATTACACTACCTCCCTGCGCTGTAATATATGTTAGCTTTCCCGTTTCATCTCCCCGCCACCATCCATTTAGAATATATAAATTCTCTGCGGTACATAGTTCTAGTAGTTTATCCCCATATACATTATGTTCCTTATCCCGACTGTTTCTGCTACCTCTCACTGGCTCTATTCCTTCTTTACTATATGATGGAATTCACTCTCCAATTCGTGCGTTCCAATCCCCCAACATAATGATTCCTGCTTCTTCATATTTACCTCTCATTAGGTTAATCTCCTCTATTAAATCCTCAAAAAAGTTCACATTGGTATATGGTGACCCCATCGGATGGTTATATATAAAGGTTAAGCATATGTCTCTCTGTTTACTCCCTTCCAGTTTAAGTTTGATCCAAATTACATCTTGCATATCGTTAGGCAATTCTTCTATCTGACTACTAAACTCTTCCTTTATCAGAAGTGTTATTCCTCCCGGAATTCTCCCTCGAGTCCCTCGTTTTCTTTTTATTACACTTCTCGTAACATAGCCCTTCCATGTTAAAATCTTTCCTTCCGGCATCCATGTTTCTAAGAAAGCAAATATCTCAAAATTTTCCACAAGCTCAGACACTCCATCATTCCCCAGTTTACTTAATATGCCTTCTATATTTACAAAACCAATTTTCAATGCTAGTTATTTCACTTTCCTATTATCTGAGACACTACCTGTTTTACTACGTGTGTTTATTGTTTTATCAATTTGTACTATACTTCCATGAGGGGAACTATAAATTTCCCCTAACTTCTTTCCTTCCCGTTTATTACATTTTCCATCTGAGAACACTCCCTTCTTAGCCCATAAGTCCTTCAAGCTCTGTCCCTGCTTCTTTTTCTTATCGTCCTCTGTCCTGCAGCTGCTTTTTTCAGCTACCGGGGTAGTACACGAGCTATTACCCGGTTCCTCATCAGGTGTTAAACATTTACTTACAGGTCGTCTCTCCGTAGTAGTGGCAACGCCCTCACTGTCAGTAGGTGTCAGCACCTTGGCGACACGAGCTCTGCTCCTGTTTCCTGCACGTCATCATTCTTTCTTCCGTGTTGCGCCGGTACCGCACTTCCTCCTCGCGCCAGGGCTTCCAGCTGGGATGGCGTGTAGTTCTTTCTCCAACCATCGCCTGTGATGAATAGTCTCTTGCCTCTAATAAACGCTGTAAGGCCCTCCCTTCTTGCTCTTCCCAAGTGAAATCGTAGTATTTTCATCTCTTTCCTTTCTTCAACTCCCAGGTCTCTCTGGATCCAGACTTCCGTCCCTTTTAAATTCCTGGCATTCCGGAGAATTTGGTGGGTTTTCATTCCAGATACCAATTGTACTTTAATCGGCCTGTTCCCTTGGATCCTTCCTATTCTCTGCACGTCGTCCACATCGGATTCCGTGCAATTTGCTTTCACTCCTTGTGTGAACACTTCCAACACAGCATCTAGTAACGCCAGTTTGTCCTCGCTTCTATTGTCCTTAATCCCATGTATGACCAGACATTTGCTACGTTGGGCAAGCACTGAACTCCGGACCTGCATCTCCAGCTCCCGTGTGCGCTGCTCCAATACCAGTCGGTGTTCCTTAGCAATTTTCATTTCTTCCTGGTATTTATCTAGAGATTCTTTTATACCTGCCATATCACCCCGAAGGCTGTCTTTCATATCCTGAATATCTTTATTCTGTGCCATAATGAGCTCCCTCGTTGTGTCTGTTTGGCTGCCCTCTTTTATCACCTCCTTGATCTTAGCTATATCTTCCCAATTCAGTGGCCCAGGGTTGCTTTCCACTCCTCCAATTACTAATAATGCAGCAATCACTAACGCTGCCAGCACAATTTCAGAGTATTTTATATCACATTTTAAACCACATACCTGATATTTTATTCGATTGTTCCATCGGCCGATGACCGCTCGGTAGAGTTCTATGCTTATTCCCATTATGCTTACGCCACAACACTCAGCACTCCGCACACACGTCTGCTTCGTTTGCAGGGCTCCAATCGACTGAGTGGTGTACTTAGTTGTGTTTTTAAAAATAAATCCGTGTCTGCTTGAATACGTTTAAGCTCTTTAAATTTCCGTCGAATATTGTTTCGAGCTTGGATGATATGTTTTGTGATCTCCTTGCTAGATGTTAACATGATGGTGGTTTTTAATCAAGTAGTTACTGTAATTCTGTGTTAATGCATATAAAATGATCGAAACCCATGCGATATCGTCCATGCTGTACATCACTTTCTTTATCAATAACTAAAAAGCTGTAACGGTGTAATGACCAACATTTAGCACACATACGTTTAAAGTCATCGAATGTCATATCAGTGTTAACATGATCGTTATACACATGTCGCATGTTGCGCTCATCTTGCCGAAAAAGCACAATAACATTTGCGTTGTCGCGTATCAACTGCTTAGGCACGCGAGAATAGGTTTGGCACAAATAGATGCAATCAACATATTTATGCCTACCCATACTAAAAAATGCACAAATAACGTTTTGCTGTTCTGTTGCGACATCATCAAAGATCATAAGAGAATTAGGAAGCACATCGTCTGGTGATGGTACTTGCTCATGTGAATTAAATTTAAAATATCTTATTCCATCTTTAACTAGATCGTGCATTACAGTTTGTAGAATTGTATATAGCGGCTGATAGAGTGACTTTGCGAAAACGTAAATATTCTCGAAGCGTACACCATTTACAGAAGTAATAAGTGTGAGTAAAAGATTTGTTTTACCGCATCCCGACGGACCTGATATAATACATCGAACAGTAAAAGGAAACAGTGTTCCATGACGTTTTCTTGTAGTTGTACTAGAACTAGGTAAGAGATGTGGTACAATGTCGGTAACAGGTAGCGTGTCTTGCTGCTTTATAATCTTCATGATAACTGAATCATCAAGTACGTAATAGTAATATATATATTAAACGAAACAAGAGTTTATGATTTGCTCTTGACTAGTAAAGTCGTGTCCAGCATGGTGAAACAACGATATCCAAACGACATGAAGAAGAAGAATAAGAAGAAAGTAAAAACTGTTGGATGGAAAGATGTTATAAAGGCTGCGCAAAAAGCTATTCGAGGGGAATAATCCTCGTGTAGCTATTACTAAGGCGTTACGCGCAGCAAGAGCGAGAATTTCTCCAAAGTGCAGAGCAATATTTAGTAAACGTGCACGAATTATTCCTATACCAAAACGAGGAGGATTTCTTCCTGCGCTGTTTGCTGGCTTAGCAGATTTAGGGTCGTTGTTAGGTGGTGCTAGTGCTGTAGCGAGAACTGTCAAAGCTGTAGAAGAAGCGAAACAACAGTTGAAAGAGAGTGAACGTCATAACAAGACGATGGAGGCATTTGCGTTACGAGGCAAAGGTGTGAACATGAAGCTAGCGCCATACAAGAAAGGGCTTGGTATCTACATTTCTCCAAAAAAGTCTACTGAATGCACTGCCATACCGAGCTCTAACGCATGATGAAGTTTTTACGTTTGCTAAACAACTAGGAATTCATTATTTTCGAGGAGTGTATATGCGCGATCAACTACCAGTACGCCCACGTGAACGTGAAAGTGCCGTAATTAACTTGGACGACAGTCGTGGACCAGGAACTCATTACGTTGCTTATGTAAAACGTAAATCTAAAGTATGGTATTTTGATAGCTATGGAGATTTACCTCCTCCTTTTGAGCTCATACGTTATTTCGGAAGCAGTGCAGACATTGTTTACAATAAAAACCGTGTGCAAAACTTTAATACACGCATGTGCGGACGATTATGTCTTATGTTCTTATATCAAACCCAGACAGTAGAGAAAGTGCATTAGTGTCTACGTGATGACGAACAGTGAAAGAACGTTTGCTGTACGTGGAGAAGGACCTGAAACAACCGTCTATTTTAATCCACCAATCGAACTTGGTTATCAGCCGCATAGTCTTGGACTAGTATCGTTTGAAAGCTACAATAAAATCTATAATGTGCGTGATGGTTTAAACAAGTTCTATTACGATGAGTATGTGCTAACACTACCCTCAGGTAGTTATACAGTAGATGATATTCACGACTATATTGAAAGTACGTTAATTGATCAGTTTGGGGAAGATAGTTTTAGTAATCATAATTACAAGTTCTCAATCACTATAAGCAACATTACACATAAATGTGTTATTGAATCATCATTTAAGATTGACTTCAAATCACAACCTGATTCGATTGGACCACTGCTTGGATTTTCATCGAGGGAGCTGCTACCGAACGTACGTTACGAGTCTGATCAACCTATAAAACTCTTCGATGATTATAATGTGAACATTACTTGTAATATTATTACAGACTTGAATAGTAATCTACAAACTTTGCACGGTCTGCACGACTTTATTGTTACAGAGGAACGTGGATATACTATTTGTGAGAAACCAGCAGTAGTTCTTTATCTTCCTGTGTCTGTAAAACACATTAGCAACATTACTCTTAGACTTGTAAATAAACATAATCAGCTTATTCATTTAGATCAGCACGCGTACGTAGCTTACAAACTACATCTTAAACCAGTATGAAAACCATCTATAAAACACGGTGTACATTCCGAAGACATACTACATGTGTGCAGAGACTCATCGAGTTAACAGATGCCCATAAGCAGATACTCCAAGATTTAGGATATACACTACTACAACAGAATGGAAGAAATGCTAGACATTACGAATACAGTAGAAAGTCGTGAAGGTGTAGTACGAAGTGAGCTTCATTCCTATCAACCTTTTACGTTTGGATTAAATAACAATGATGAAATTCATTTTATTATTAATCAACAAGATGTTTACACCTTACCACACGAAAGCTACCTCTATATTGAAGGATGATTAGAAAAGTCTGATGGAAGTGGACCAAGCACTTCACAACTAAACAACCATGCTCTAGCTTTTCTCTTTTCTGAAGCGCGATATGAAGTAAATAATGTTGAAATAGATCGAACGAAGAATGTTGGTATTACAAGTGCAATGAAACTCTACCCTTCTTTCTGTGATGAAGAAAGTAATCTTTTGCGGATGGCTGGATGGTGTCCAAAAGCTACTAACAACTGGATGATTAATGAGGATGGAACTTTTACGGGTATGTTATCACTGAAACATATTTTTGGATTCGCAGAAGACTTTACACGTATTATAATCAACGCAAAACAAGAGCTTATTGTAATCCGTGATCGAAGTGATTACAATTCTCTTAAAGCAGTAGAAACACCTGTAGAATCGAAAATAACACTGCATCGTATACTGTGGCGGATTCCACATGTAACCTTATCTGATCGTGAAAAACTTCGATTGCTCAAGATTGTAGAAAATGATACACCATTACCTATACGTTTTAGAAGTTGGGAGCTGCATGAATATCCTGTGTTACCACCTACAAACAAGCATAGCTGGGCTGTTAAAACATCACGTTTTACTGAGAAGCCCTTGTACATTATTTTTGGATTTCAAACTAATCGTAAATTCAATCACGAAAAAGATAGCTCACTGTTTGATCACTGCAAATTAAGACACGTTAGACTATATCTCAACGGAATTACGTATCCCTACGAAAACATCGACATTAACTTTGAGAAACATAAGTTTGGGATGCTCTATGACATGTTTTGTAAATTTCAATCATCGTATTATCAGAAAGAAGATCGTCCGCTATTTACACCTCAAGAATTTAAAAATAAAGCTCCGATTGTAGTTATATACTGCTCTTATCATGAAGAATCTATAAAAGAATCTCCAGTTGATATTCGTTTAGAATTTGAAACATCTGAAAACATTCCTGCTAACACAGCAGCCTATTGTCTTATTATTCATATGAGTGATGTTACTTACCATCCGCTAACGAATATTGTTACGAGACTATAAATAAGAATAGATCTTTATCATTTTCATTAGTGTGTGCTTCGATATCGTACGCTATGGAACAAAACTGTAAATGTGCATGCTGTTTGCATGCTCATACTCAAGATCTTATTTATGTATCACGAGTGAGTGAGGCTATTAAGATGTTCTATAAACATAGATCGTCGATGCCGAAACATCTTATTCAATACTTACCACCAGGATTTTTATATACGTACGCTGCCTCTTACGTACATAATTTTTGGGACATCCTTCCTCTACACAGTAAGATGTCAATCGAAGTAGCTTTATGCAGAACTTGTGAACGACATTACAAGCATCGAGGAGAAAATGGTGATGATGATTGGGATGGACCAAATCCGAGGATTGAACACTGCACACAGTGTATGAATGAACTTTCTCTAGTACCTCATGATGATGATTATGATTCCGAAAAGGAATAACAGCAAGGTAAGAAGTATATGATCTTCTCTGTAAAGCATAACATACTTAGTATAATATATTTCTAAATGCTTTGTTTAATTTGAATGTTGCAGGAGGCATTTCAGAAGCATACGTTGTTAAGAAGCACACCAACCTTGTCAGCAGCAAAAACGAACACTGTTGTAGTACATTTGTAAATAAATATTTGATCGCATTCAAAAAATGTTGTACTTATTGCATTGCTTTACACCGACTTACTCTTAAGAAAAACGATCAGGTCTAAACATGCACAATGACGTCATCACAACAGCACGTGCTTACTCTAGCTTTCCCGATGCATGTTTAAACTTGTTCGAATTTACCGCTACCACATTTTTTTACACCGACTTACTCTTAAGAAAACGGACAAGTCTAAACATGCACAATGACGTCATCACTGCAGCACGTGCTTACTCTAGCTTACTCTAGCTAGCACGGTGCTCTGTTGATTAAAGATGGCTGCTTGTCAAAAAGATTTTTTCAAATTATCCGCCACCACATAGAGTGCAGCACTGAGGTTTGCGATGCAAGATGGCGGGTAACAGCTTGTCAAATAGATTTTTTTCAAAGGTAAGTAGCTAAAGAGGGCAGCACTAAGGTTAGCAATGCAAGATGGTGGATGACAGCTGTGACGTAAAATTTACCCGCAAGATAGCACCACGATGCTCTTTTCATTAAAGATGGCAGCTTGTTAAATAGAATTTTTCAAATTAACCGCCTCAAAGGTAAGTAACTAAAGAGGGCAGCACTGTTCTCTCTGGATTAAAGATGGCTGCTTGTCGAAAAGAATTTTTCAAATTAACCGCCTCAAAGGTGAGTAGCTAAAGAGGGCAGCACTGTTCTCTCTGGATTAAAGATGGCTGCTTGTCAAAAAAGAATTTTTCAAATTATCCGCCACCACAAAGAGGGCAGCACGGTGCTCTCTTGATTAAAGATGGTGAATGACAGCTGAAGAGCACATAGAATTTGTTTCCAAACAATAGTACGTGGAATTTACCGCCACCACATAGAGTGCAGCACTGTTCTCTCTAGATTAAAGATGGCGGACACCACCACATAGAGTGCAGCACTGTTCTCTCTGGATTAAAGATGGCGGATGACAGCTGTCAGAAAAGCGCATAGGTTTGTAAAGCACGTGGAATTTGCCGCCACCACATGGAGTGCAGCACTGTTCTCTCTGGATTAAAGATGGCGGATGACAGCTGGCGAAATTGCCCGCATGATAGCAGCACAGTGCTCTATTGATTAAAGATAGCGGGTGACAGCTGTCAAAAAAGCACGTGGCTTTGTTTCCCAACAAGAGGACATAGAATTTTTCAAATTGCCGCCACCACATTTCAAAGGTATCTAGCTAAAGAGTGCAGCACTGTGCTCTGTTGATTAAAGATGGCGGATGACGGCTGTCAAAAAACCGCGTGAGTTTGTTTCCAAACAAGAGCATGTAGAATTTTTCAAATTGCCGCCACCACATAGAGGGCAGCACGGTGCTCTCTTGATTAAAGATGGCTGCTGTCATGTGGAATTGCTTGCCACCACATTTCAAAGGTAACTAGCTAAAGAGGGCAGCACTGTGCTCTATGGATTAAAGATGGCGGATGACAGCTGTCAAAAAAGCACGTGGCTGTCAAAAAGCACGTGGATTTGTTTATCTCGAGCTAGTGAGGTTAAGTTGGTAGCACTAAGGTTTAGGCCCGCCAAGATGGCAGCACTGCCGATGACGGGTGACGAATTTTACATCTAAAGAGGGCAGCACAGCGCTCTGTGGTTTAAAGATAGCGGATGACAGCTGTCAAAAAAGCACGTGGCTGTCAAAAAGCACGTGGCTTTGTTTACCACATGCTAGTGAGGTTAAGTTGATACCACTAAGGTTTAGGCCCGTCAAGGTGGCAGTACTGAGGTTAGCGATGCGTTGTTGTCTGTCAACAAGCACGTGGCTGTCAAAAAGTACGTGGATTTGTTTACCTCACGCTAGTTAGATTAAATTGGCACTACTGAGGTTTAGGCCCGTCAAGATGGCAGTAATGAGGTTAGCGATGCGTTGTTGTCGATGACAGCTGTCAAAAAGCACGTGACTTTGTTTACAAATCTGTCAAAAACACGTGGCTGTCAAAAAGGACGTGGCTTTGTTTATCTTGCGCTAGTTAGGTTAAGTTGGCACTACTGAGGTTTAGGCCCGTCAAGATGGCAGTACTGAGGTTAGCGATGCGTTGTTGTCTGTCAAGAAGCACGTGGCTGTCAAAAAACACGTGGCTTTGTTTACCTCACGCTAGTTAGGTTAAGTTGGTACCACTGAGCTTTAGGCCCGTCAAGATGGCAGCAGTGAGGTTAGCGATGCGTTGTTGTCGATGACAGCTGTCAAAAAGCACGTGGCTTTGTTTACAAATTCAAATCTCCCGCCAAAATTCAAATTTCCCGCCAGAATTCAAATTTCCCGCCAGAATTCAAATTTCCCGCGCCGCGGGAGGAGGAGGAAGCGCCCGAATCCCCCAATTATACTACTAGTATTTATTTATTTATTGCATTCATATTAATATAGAAGCTTTACTGAATATCAGAATATAATCAATGAAGTGTGTTAATTGTGTAGCAAACGTAAATTGTGAACTTACAACATCGTACGTAATATGTACGGGCTAGGTTTCCTTACAGGCAATGCATGCATGAGTGCGGGTGCTCTCACAAAAAGGACTGTGAAAGCAAAACTCGTACTCTATATGAGAAATGTAATGTATAAGATTTTAATTGTTTAAAATCGTTCCACACTGTAAAATAGAACATTTGATCATGTACATGTGCATATTCACAAGTGCTGAGTTGAATTTTTATTCTTTTATTCTTTGCAAGTACTGAATTAAGTCCTGACACGCACAATTGTGTGGGTTCTTTTTTCAGCCGATAGTGCTTATTTTGTAAGATAAATTGTATAAACATGTATTTGAGAGCATTTTAGTAAGTTTTTGACGATTTGACACCTCCAGATTTCTTTCAGGTCTGATGACAAGTTGCTGCTGCCAAAAGGACAGTAAAAGGAAAAGTCTCCCTCAATGTAGAAAATGTAACGTTTACTTGTGTTTGAACGAAGATTTAATTGTTTTAAATGATTCCCCACTGTAAAATAGAACACACCGGGCGGGTTGGCCGTGCGGTTAGGAGTGCACAGCTGTGAGCTCGCATCCGGGAGATAGTGGGTTCGAATCCCACTGTCGGCAGCCCTGAAGATGGTTTTCCGTGGTTTCCCATTTTCACACCAGGCAAATGCTGGGGCTGTACCTTAATTAAGGCCACGACCACTTCCTTCCTATTCCTAGGCCTTTCCTGTCCCATCGTCGCCATACGACCTAGCTGTGTCGGTGCGACGTAAAGCAAACAGTAATAATAGTAAAAAAAATAGAACATTTGTTCATGTAGATATGTATATTCACATGCATTGAGGTAATTTGTCCTTTTTGTAAGTAGTGAAGTAAGTCCTGACACGCACAATTGTGCGGGTGATTTTTTCAGATGTTAATTTTTATTTTGTGGAATAAACTAAAAATATATGTATTTAAAAGTATTTTAGCTAGTTTTTGACGTACAAACAAAAATTCACACCGCCAGTTTTCTTTCAGGTTTGAAAGGGATAACGATCTCAACCATATACTCCACTTTCGCGACCGGTTCACTGCCTCTCGTATCACAGAAATCTTCAGTTCCTTTAACGAGGCTGAATGAACACTTCTCCAATTGCCGAATCCCAGGCTGACAGGGAATTGTAACCTGGGATTACGGGCAAGAGTCACGCACGCCAGACATACTCCATGTCTCTGACAAAATGATTTTAGAACACTCTCAAGTGAAATGTCCCACGGCACCTGAATATGAAGAATATTTTTGTGACCGAGTCAGTTGGCTCTGCCGTTAGGGTCGCGCAGCTGTGAGCTTGCATTCGGGAGATAGTAGATTCGAATCCCAGCGTCGGCAGCCATGAAGATGGTTTTCCGTTGTTTCCCATTTTCACATCGGGAAAATGCTGGGGCTGTACCTCATTTAAGGCCACGACCGTTACCTTCCCAGTCTTTCCCAACCTTCTCGCCCGAAACCCTCGATGTGTTAGTGCGACGTTGAACAAGTATGTATGGATGCTCACTCTTCAGTCCTAAGGTTCGTTGGATCCTGAACAGCTCCACCATCAGCTGTCATACATGGCCTAACCATCACTGAAGAGGCGTACTAGGGAAATGAGGAGTGAGATAGTTTCCCGTTGCATTCCTCACCGAGCCAGAAGTTGCTATTACATATAACTTTGCCAAGCCCTCTGAAATGCATGAGTCAATTGACCCTATGAGCGACATTTTCACAACATTCACAGCAGGGACTGGCTGCATAAGGAACATTACTTCGGTAGCATCGCCCATACCTCAGACACTGTCGTATTGTCAAAGCCAAGAATAAGACTGAGACAGGCCAATAAAAGTAACAAATTGCTCTAGCCTATATAAGAAGACATACCACACTGTAAACACTAGGTCCGGCCAGCCAGGGGATGTTAAGCAAGTAGCAAAAAATAAATTAGAAGTATCTATTTTTGCCTGCATCCACAGTCGTAGTTCAATGTCACGCACAGTGCACTGTTCGACTCGTCTGTGCCAAGGATTCCATTACGAAGAATGATTCTGCATTAACTATTTATTTCCTTCCCTTTATTTTTCTTTATACCACGGGATGGAATTCCTGTCATGACGCAGGATGTTGAGATGAAATGATTGTATTTTTTAAGTTCTCTATTACATTCGGTTCTCATTTGCTACCAACTGGTGATTTTAAACGTTAGTCAAGTCTATGTTTTCAAACGAGACAATTCCTTCAATATTGGAGAAATGTCGACTTCAGATACTGAGCCAACAAGTCTTGCTTTCATATTCCATTAAATCTTCCTTGATTAATTTCCAGTACCACCAACTTAGTGTTCAACAGGAGAACAGTAGCAATATTTGTTCCTTTTGTATTATGCAGATTCTCAGAATTTTGTAATTATGTCGTATTCAATATCCATTAGCTTTTGCTGTTCTGGAAACTATTATGTAAGATTTAAGGCTACCAGGCGAGTTGGCCGTACGGTTAGGGGCGCGCAGCTGTGAGCTTGCATCTGGGGGACAGTGGGTTCGAATTCCACTGTCGGCAGGACCTGAAGATGGTATTCCGTGGTTTCCCATTTTCGCACAAGGCAAATACTAGGCCTGTACCTTAATCAAGGCCACGTTCGGTTCCTTCTAATTCCTAGCCCTTTCCTATCCCATAGTCGCCATAAGGCCATCTGTGTCAACGCCACTAGCAAAAAAAAAAAATAATAATAATAAGTTAACGATGTTATTGGTTTTACGTCCCATTTTTACGGTTTTCGGAAGAGTGCCGGAATTTTGTCTCACAGGAATTTTTTACGTTCCCGTAAATCTACTAACACGATGCTCATATATTTGAGCACCTTCAAATACCACTGGACTAAGCCAGAATCGAGGATGCCAAGTTGGACTCAGAAGATTGGCGCTAAACCACTAACAAACTAAACCAAACCAAACCAAACCAAACCCCATGGCCCAACAGCCCCGAAGTGACAGCTGCTCATCCCGAAGGCCTGCAGATTAAGAGGTGTCGTGCGATCAGCAGGACGAATCTTCTCGGCCGTTATTTTTGGATTTCTAGACCGGGGACGCTATTTCACTGTCAGACAGCTCCTCACTTTTAATCACTTAGGCTGTGTGGCCCTCGAATCAACCCTCAGGTCCAGACCGGGAATCGAACCCGAGTCCACCGGATAAGAGACACACTAAAAAATTTGCAGAAGACATTGCTTGGCTGGTTTTCTTCTTAAACATTCAGTGCAAGACTGGCTATCTTATGGGCAGGAGCGGATTTATTGTGAAATCTGTTCATGTTCTAGCAATCTCCACCCTGTCACGGTAGAATAACGTAGAATTTTTAAGAGTTCAGAGAATCCGCCATTTTCACATCTCTGAGGAATAAGCATCCAAGATCACAGAAATATCTCAAACTTGAGAAAAAAATCAGCCGTTTATATATACTTGCAGCCTGTATCAGTATTCTTTCCAAATGAAGTTGTAACATCTAAAGCTGAAATGTTCAATGATAAGTGTTTTTCCATTCAGTGTAGAGAGACATGCATTGTGAAAAATTATTTTTTGTCTAGGTTATATGTGTTACTCCGGGGAATTCTAGTCCCTTTCGCGTTATTTTACAAAATTTCTTGTTGGAAACCAATTAACTCCTTCGTATAATGTTTCGTGCCCTGATAAGTGGGAAGACGAGGTCTAAAAATAAATATAATCAGATCAAAAATCGAATTACTTAGCTAAGTTAGCAAACATTTTAAATCATGCGACTCTTTGGGAGGTGTTCGCTGGGGCGTTAAATTGGTAGAAAGTTAGGAGGAGCATCCCCTCCGGTAGTCGAGTCCCAATTTGGGACGCATCACATGCCTCAATTAACATCTCATACGGGGTTTGCAGCGAGCAACTTCACCAGGGGTCTTATCCTCCAAGCTCGCTACTATCATGGCTTACATTAATGCATGGATTTCTTCAGGCCAAGTCATTGACCTCTTCATGCTGGCAGTGAGTGTTTTGTTTTTTAAGGGGAACGGCACAGGAAACAATCTTCAAAATTTGGGCATTTTTAATGTTTCTTTTATATCAGCTCCTACTACATGTACAGCAATGAAAATTTCTAAATCGAGCATAATCTTTATTAAGCAAGCACATATCGCAGAATAGATTTTGGCGTTATCAAACTGACTAATTAATTATTCAAAATGGAGGCCCTTACAAGAACCGTATTCACGTCCATGAAGAGATCCATGGTTTGGCAGATAATGGAAGCAATCCAAGGATCGACATAATTGACAATAATGTAGGATATATAATCGATCTAACCGCCCGCTTCGAAACGGGCTCTGTAGCGAATAAAGACCGCAACTATCCGAAAAGTGTTCGAACACCAGAAAAAATTGCTCGAATGAAGGAAACCCTGGAACGAAGTCCGAAGAAATCACAACGGCGTTTATCTGTGCAAGTGGGAATTCAGAGATCGTCGTGTGGAAACATTGTCGAACAGGACCTGCATCTGTATACTTACAAATTTACTGTTGTGAATACATAAAAGCGTCCAGACGGATCTTCGCGTGCTGAGTTCTGCTGGTAGTTTCTGAGTGAAGTGGACTCAGGTCTTTTGGATCCTCAGTTTTTCGTTTCTTCAGATGAGGCCATTTACAGCACCTTCTGTGATGTTCACTAATAAAAAGTCAATCCCGCGTCAGTATTATTGAGAATATTTTCCGAGCCTGATTTGTTTTGCTCACCTGGTATTTAAAACATGGGCGAGTAGCATCTCAACTATAATTCTTACAATTATTCAGCAGGAGAGAAAATTCAAAGGCTTCAAATACAAATAAAATAGATGCATCTATTTGACTGTTTGTTTTATAGAAAAATTGCTCATGACAACATTAATTTACACTATTATTTACATTTTTTTCCATACATTTTTCCGATAGAGTGAAAAATAATTGAAATATCACTATTGGTCTTGTGAAGGTTCAAGTCCAAGAGCCGATAACACACTCTATAGAAAGTTGCTAGGGAAATCATCCTGACAACGTTTAAAGCCTCAGTTCAACTGTCTATAGTCTGTTACAATATATATTTTTCAATATTTATCTGATTATTTGTTTTCATACCAGAAAGAAGAGATGAAACTAAGAGTAGCATTTGTACAGACTTGTGTGTGCAAAGAGCTACAGAGAGCCAGAAAGTGAAAACGTCACGCCAAGCCGCTGACAGCCATATGTCCACCTACACGCCTCACAATCTCACAAACAACTTAAAGGATTGACAAAATGTAATCATGAGCATGCTAAGTGGTAATAAATAAGTTACCGGGTGAGTTGGCCGTGCGTTTAGAGGCGCGCAGCTGTGAGCTTGCATCCGGCAGATAGCGGGTTCGAATCCCACTGTCGGCAGCCCTGAAGATGGTTTTCCGTGTTTTCCCATTTTCACACCAGGCAAATGTTGGAGCTGTACCTTAATTAAGGCCACGGATGCTTCCTTCCCAATCCTAGGCCTTTCCTATCCTATCGTCGCCATAAGACCTAGCTGTGTCGGTGCCACTATCAAAAAAATTAAGTTAACGATGTTAATGGTTCCACGTGCCATTTTTACGGTTTTCGGAGGAGTGTCGGAATTTTGTCTCACAGAAATTTTTTACGTTCCCGTAAATCTACTAACACGATGCTCATGTATTTGAGCACCTTCAAATACCACTGGACTAAGCCAGAATCGAGCCTGCCAAGTCGGACTCAGAAAACTAGCGCTCTACCGTCCGATCTACTCAGCCCAGTTAAATGAGTTCATAATTTATTATAATTGAAGCCATTTTTCTTCATTTTCGAGTAAGTTACTTTATAACTGTAAGGTTCTTAAGTTCGCAGAAATGAAGTCAATATAAGACAAATACAGGAAATACCTTAAAAATATACCAATTTTCCCTTTGCGAAAATCAAATGAGCATAAATATGTCCCCCGGTAATGGCCATCCATCAACGCCTGTTAATTCCAGATAACCACCAGCCATAAGATATAGCTTGAACGGTTGCGAGGTAACATTGTCTGACCATTCATCCATACCTTACATCACTGCCTGCACGGTTGCTAGGTAACATTGTCTGACCATCCATCCATACCTTACATCACTGCCTGCACGGTTGCTAGGTAACATTGTTTGACCATTCATCCATACCTTACATCACCGCCTGCACGGTTGCTAGGTAACATTGTCTGACCATCCATCCATACATTACATCACTGCCTGCACGGTTGCTAGGTAACATTGTCTGACCATTCATCCATACCTTACATCACTGCCTGCACGGTTGCTAGGTAACATTGTCTGACCATTCATCTATACATTACATCACTGCCTGCACGGTTGCTAGGTAACATCGTCTGACCATCCATCCATACATTACATCACTGCCTGCTCGGTTGCTATGGTTACACTTCTGTCACACATTTCGTCGCGTTACTTTATACAAATTTTCGGATATCCCAAGCCCTAAGGCATATTTATGTGAAAATAAAACATATCTTAACAGATTATACCTGAAAACGATACCTGAATGTTAGTGGATAGCTACGTGACTCAAATCGCACAGCCACCTGCACGGTGTGAAAATGTCTCTCGAATATCACGTCCCTTATATTTCTCTTGTTTGTCTCTACGTTGATTTTAATACGCGTGCTGAGAAATAATATAAAATCATAAAATGCATTCGGGAGTTAGTGGGTTCGAACCCCACTGTCGGCAGTCCTGAAAATGTTTTTCCGTGGTTTCTCATTTTCACACCAGGAAATGGTGGGGCTGTATTGTAATTAAAGCCACGGTCGTTTCCTTCTCTCCTTTATCCTTTTCCTATCCCATAGTCGCCGTAAGACCTATCTGTGTCGGTGCGACGTAAATAAAAATGCATAAAACAAGAACAAATTTTCTCCCCTAACGGCCTTTGCTGTAAGTTGCCCAGAAATCACTTTAGATGTCTCTCAACAAGTACAGGTAAGACTTTTATCACAAGAATATTCGTCATTTCACATGCTTATGTCACTCTATACCTCGTTATCAACTCATCTTCCTCAAAAGCAATATTGTTTTCACCGCCTTTTTCCGTTGAATTACAAGGATTGAGGCACTGTGAGAAAATTTTGCCGAAGCATTCCTTTGTGTACATCCATCATTCGCGTTTATGAGAAACAAATAAACTGATATCCGAGGTGCTTTTTTCCATAACGGAAAGTACTCAAAGAGACCACGATCGACATTGTGTGTGGTCAGTAACTAAGCTAGTGATCTATAGAACTGAGTCATCAATTACTAAAATATTTCCAACGTTGTTTGATCCCAGCACAGTTCAGTTTAAATAAAAATCTCCAAAGCTTAGCTTTGACTCCGTGGCTTTCAATCACATGAGAGTAAATGATGGGTGTCTGTACTTTCTCTTTATTGATTCCCTTCCAGTCTAATGACATTTGTTCCACGGATACCACAGGCTAGACTAGCGATAGACGAATCTGTGGTTTCATTTACATTAGCCATCATGTTGGAAGATATAAAATGAATGTAAGTGATGTTCTATTCACAAACATTTGTTATCGAAAGTGTTCATTTCTTAACACAGTAACTAACGGTTTTCAAATTTACTTTCAAATTGGTCTCGATAGTAAATTAATGGTAGGTAAACCTTCAAATGAATCACTGGTGATCCATTTGCTGTTCAGTGACTCGGAAAGTTATTCGTCTTTATACGGGCTATTTGGCCATTATAATATACAGGATGAAGCGAAATTCGCGCACTCGGGCATCGCAGCGCGACTCCTCACATGCCAGCAATAAAAAAAATGTCTCTCACAAAAGTTCGTCCTGCGAATACATCCGGCAGAAAAAGGACATTGAAGAGTGGCTGTCTGGCAACACTGTAACCACATGTAGTGCAACTACCTCTGTCAGCATTTATTGGTAGTGCTTTGCAGTTGGTGCAGTGGGTAGAGTTTTGGGTTAGCATACAGAAGGTCGAGGGGTCGATCCTGGGTTGAGGAGTATGTTTTTCTTGTTTCGTAAATGTAGTCCAGGTGGTGTGGTATCTGGCATCTTAATCGTCAACAACGATTGCAGCGGGTCCTCTAGAAACCATTTGCACTTACATACTACGATCCTAGAAATGGATGAACAATCATTTTCATTGGTCAGCTTTGAAATACGCGCTTTCCACATCGTGGGCGTGAATTTATTCGCACCACTTCATCTACTAGATGCGTTACGTGTTCAGCATTCCAAAATTTTGTAAATATAGGATACATGTGATCTAAGAAACGGTGTCTTACTGTATTACAGTATGAAATGTCCGATGGAAATTAGCAAATAATAAATGCGCCCCAACCCAGGATCGAACCCTCGACCTCCTGCATGCTAACCCAAAACTCTATCCACTGCACCAACTGTACAGCAGGACTAAAATGTGCCGACAGAGGCAGTTACCCTACATATGGATACAGTGTTGCCAGATTGCTACTTTTCAACGTCCTTTTTCTGCCGGATATATTCACAGGACGAACTTTTGTGAGAGACATTTTTTTATTGCTGGGATGTGAGGAATCGCGCTGCGACGCCCGAGTGCTCGAATTTCGCTTCACCTTGTATATAGGGTGCATCAGAACTATACCGACCAAAAATTAGGGATGCTCTTCGTGTTAGGTTAAGAACGACAGCGTAATCGTGTTGGAGAAGAAAATTTTTAATTTGGAGAAAATGTGGTTACTTTCTTAATTCAGGGTGCGCGATTCCAATTGACTGACATGCCATATTTGCTATGCCAGAGAGACAGTCGCTGCCTGTTACTGTGCGACAGGGATGGGAAAAGAGGGGCGGAGACTTGGGAGACAGAGGTAATGCTCGGTGTGGATGCACAACTTCCTCGTTCGTTTCGCATAGTCGCTTCTCAGCTCCAGTAGGCAGTATACAGTTTGTTCCGCACAAACTACTACGTGAACCCCGTAGAAAGAGAAGATGAACTTGTACCAGGAATTCAGACAGCTTTCCCGGTCGTTCGCGACACACCACACATCCCGAACGGAGTCCAAAGGTCGTTACTTTACCGTTATGAACTGTGCATCGATGTAGGAGGGGCCATATAAACATCTACTGTAATCAAACCATTGGGCGTATTGTTTCCTTAGTTCAGTATTTAATTCTATTTACAATGCTGTGAGTGAAGGAATAGACAATCGTGGGGCGGGAGCGTTCTATCTCCGAGCATGATAAATAATAAAGAACGTTATTGCGACTTTGACTCGCAAGTGTGTCTTAATTATACTGTGTCACTGTACTGTGTGTGTGTGTGTAAATATAGATGTTTAATAAACGAATTGTGGATATTGCTTGTAAGAGACGAGGACAATCCTGTGCGAGTCGAACGAGGAGATTTGTGCATACGAGCGGAGCATTTTCCCTGTCTCCATCATACACCCCACTTCCCCTTCTCTTTCCGGAAGCACGGTAGCGGCTTGTGTTCTGGTACAGCAAATACGGCGTGTTCGTCAGTTTGAATCTCGCGGCCGGAAGTAATGAAGTGTCCTCATTTTCTAGAAAAGAAAGAAGTTATCCGCCAATCCTAGTGCACCATTGTTCATAACATAACACGAAGAGCACCCCAGATTATTTTGTCGGTGTCGATGTGATACATCCTGTATAGCTCCATGAAGGGCTTTCCGTGTCGTCTGTGCTGTACCATGTTCTCTTAATTTTTTATTTTTTCTTGATACATTTAAGCTGTAATCTTACGATCACTCATTTTGGGGTTAATAATAACCTTTCAATTATTTTACGTCTTAACATGGATATGTTTCAAGACTGGGGTCTATTTGAAATTAGCATGGACAGAAAACCGACACCGTGGTAATCTTCTTTCTCACATTAATACTGTGAGCCAGAACTCTGCCTTCTATATGCAGCAGGTAAAAATGGCGCCATGTTTTAAACGTGCTTCCACTGTCTTCGAGTGACGCTCCGTCTAGGTCACAGCAAAGCCGCTTACACACCGTCACCGAAGGCAATCAGTAGTGTAGGGATAGCGTGCCTGTCTCTTACCCGGAGGCCCCGGGTTCGATTTCCGGCCAGGTCAGGGATTTTTACCTGGACCTGAGTGCTGGTTCGAGGTCCACTCAGCCTACGTGATTAGAATTGAGGAGCTATCTGACGGTGAGATAGCGGCCCCGGTCTAGAAAGACAAGAATAACGGCCGAGAGGATTCGTTGTGCTGACCACACGACATCTCGTAATCTGCAGGCCTTCGGGCTGAGCAGCGGTCGCTTGGTAGGCCAAGGTCCTTCAAGGGCTGTAGTGCCAGGGGGTTTGGTTTGGTATGTAAGGCTGCTTTCGACAGCAAATAATAATATGCGAAGTTTAATTGAAAATTTGTAATAATAATAGTAATAATAATAATAATAATAACAACAATTGCTTTAAGTCCCACTAACTACTATTTTACGGTTTTCGGAGACCGGAATTTAGTCCCGCAGGAGTTCTTTTTCGTGTCAGTAAATTTACCGACACGATGCTGACGTATTTATGCACCTTCAAATACCATCGGACTGAGCCAGGATCGAATCTGCCAAGTTGGAGTCAGAAAGCCAGCGTCTCAACCGTCTGAGCCACTCCACCCGGCGAATTTTTTTTTTTTTTTTTTTGCAAGTTGCTTTACGTCGCACCGACACAGATAGGTCTTATGGCGACGATGGGACAGGAAAGGGCTAGGACTGGGAAGGAAGCGACCGTGGCCTTAATTAAGGTACAGCTCCAGCATTTGCCTGGTGTGAAAATGGGAAACCACGGAAAATCATCTTCAGGGCTGCCGACAGTGGGGTTCGAACCCACTATCTCCCGAATACTGGATACTGACCGCACTTAAGCGACTGCAGCTATCGAGCTCGGTATCCCGGCGAAATTTGAAGTAAACATACTGTTAATACATCTTAAGAATAAAAGTTATATTTCCCATGTTACATACATGTCATTTGTGTAGAATCATAAAATATATTACAAAATTTACTTTGAACTGTAATGAGTACAGTGTAGGTGGGAGTCTTTGATTTTTCAAATAAAGTTACATTATCCTTGGTTAAACACTAGAAAAACCAATTATTCTCTGGTCCTGACATTTGAAGTTGTTGTATTTATTACTTCTGCAGCTAACCTGACTGTCATTTTATGTTCCCCGTCATTTATATGCAGATTTCTGATTTCTTTCCTAAATGCATTCCTTCCTTTTTGTTGCAACTTCTTTCAATATCTCAAGGAAATCAATCCTTGTATTTAATTCAAATGGCATAACTTGATCAATAACAGGCAGCAACCGGTCTATAACATTGTAGCTCAAACAATATGGTGGCCATTTGCTGGTGCACTATAGTATCTTGTTCCATTCTCGTTGGTTGCTACCATGGCGACGAGCACAAATCTCAGCCTCAGCAAGCGAATGCATCGCAACACGTGTCGCCATCTCTGTGTTATTCTGCACTAGTTGGCAGTCAGATACATTGAAGCTTCAAACACGTAATTTTCTTTTAAATGCAAAAAAATTCGTGCTCGTGAGTTCATTGCACATATTTTTCCTGCAAAAAAGAGATAATGACCTATAACTGGTGCTTGTTACAGCTGTTGAAATATTCTCCTTTTATCATTATCACAATGGACGACAGACAGAAAGGAATTTTATATAATACAGTACTAGCTGATGTACCCGTGCTTCGCTACGGGATTCTCAGAAAGACTGACTTGGTGGTTTTCCTAACTGAATTCAACATAGGTAATTACAAAAACGTCAGTAGGAATGTAGCGATTGAAAGCAATGTTATCATATAAAATACTCGGTCAAATGAAAACACGCACACTTTCTCACTTTCAACGAACAGTATTACGGTACCGATCTAACAGTCCAAAGTTCCAGAGCTGGAACAACCAGGTCGCAGACTGCCATGAACACTCCTCTGTCATTATTCCGGTAAATATGCACGCTGCTTATTCCAATCAATGCCTCAGAGTAGGGATTGAATAGCTCGAATGCTAAGAATCTTTTTTTTTTTTTTTGCTATTTGCTTTACGTCGCACCGACACAGATATGTCTTATGGCGACGATGGGTTAGGAAAGGCCTAGGAAGTGGAAGGAAGCGGTCGTGGCCTTAATTAAGGTACAATCCCGGCATTTGCCTGGTGTGAAAATGGGAAACCACGGAAACCATTTTCAGGGCTGCCGACAGTGGGGCCCGAACCCACTATCTCCCGATTACTGGATACTGGTGAATGCTATATTTGAACCAGTGCGTTACGTACCTGCAGTATCAGAAAATGTATGAACCAGACGAATGGCATGCTAAAGAAGAAAGTTTCCCAACTCCCCAGCTATTTCCCGCCAATGTTCAGTCAGGCTGTTATACTCGGTACGCAGTAGTAATCCCATCTATCGGAGTTGAGCGGCACCATAAGAAACGAAGAACATCACAACAAACAATGGTCAATGTAAAGTAATTGTTGATCAGTGTTAAGCGCTTTGGATATTGTAGGCCTTCTGAAATACCATTCTCATCATAGTCGGTACAGTAAAACTGAATGAAACATAAATTATCGGAAATTGTACTGTCTATAACTTTTGTTATGTAGTACCGTACTTTTCTATAGCACCAGTAACATAGGTACCAGTATTTAAAATTAAACGTTAGGCGCCTTCCCCTAAACTACCATTTCATCTCGGGGAAAATAAAATTATTTACAGCCTAGACTATAGTTTCATATCCCCGACTCTATATAGCGGTTTTCATTAAATTCTGTTAACCCATTTTCTCGTGGCTCGGCGTTGATATGGACTTAGCAACAAAAATACAAATTCATTAATATCTGTGTTATCAGAGCCGGTATGGTAAAAATGTATAAGATATAAATGACTGGAAATTGAATTCTACATAACTTTAGTTACCGGTATGTAGTATTTATCGATAGGACCGCTAATAATATAAATATTCGATAATTAAATTTAAGGCCTTCCCCTAAACTACCATTTCACTCAGTGTGAATAAAATGATTTATACTCTAGATTATAGCGGCTCATCCCCCGACTTTACATACCGATTTTCATTAAATTATCTTCAGCCGTTTTCTCGTGATGCGTGTACATACATGCATACAGACAGACAGACAGACATTACGGAAAAGTAAAAAGTACATTTCCTTGTTACTATGGACATGACCGATACAGAAATACCATTCTCTTCGACTTCTGAGCAATGTACAGACAAAACTCTTATTTTATATATATAGAAGATAGATACAGATGCTATTTGAACGCAAGCACATTTGTTCCTGAAAAATTAAACCTTTTCACACATGTAATCTAGCACACACACTCAGACTAAACGGTAACGCATAGAATTGTCGATATGAGCTCATTCTCGCATCTTCTAAGCAGAAAAACGAGACCATCGACGTCCATGCTTCGCCGCGATGCGTTTAAGTGGGAGAAATTCTCCACATTATGCTCTTAACTATACTAATGGATATTTCATTATTTTGTTAATTCCGCTATGCATTTTATTCCCGCTTTTCCAGAACTCCTTACTGGAATCAGAGGAAAATATTGAAAAAGGTTCGACGCTTCACAAAATGAAGGTATCACCCAAAGAAAGACAAGGCCCACCCACGAAAGGCATGAACATGAAAGACTCCCTAGGATTTGCAAACCTAATACGTCTAGGTCGGAAAAGAACAATATTTGGCCAAGGGAGGTCGGACAGAAAGCATTAAAGTGAGGAACCTGGCAAAAGTAAGTTAAAACAATGCGAGGACTCAGCTAGAAGTTCCATGGTCGCCAACCCACGCTCTCAAGTTGAGAGCCCCTGGGGTACCTTTGAGTCTTCTCTTACGACAGGCAGGGATACTGGAAGACAGAAGATATAGAATAAATGAGACCACAAAGCTAGCTGTAAACAGGGAATATTGGATGCCCATTGTCAGTTCACAGAGGCTTTTTTAGACCGAGCCAATCAAGCCGTCTATGGGTACCGTGACTGCCTCTCATCCGGAGTCAGATGTGAAAGTAGTGGGGTAAATTAACATTATCAACCAACATGCTCTGAACATTCTGAACAACAGAACGGACTCCGAAAATGCCAGCAACATACGCAAGGACCAACTTGATTTATGTTTGGGATAAATGTCTTCAGTCCATAGTTTAACCAAGGATAACTATACGTACTTTCTCTGAAAAATCATGGACTTAAATGTACAACTGCCACTTAGACTGTACTCAGTATGGTTCAGAGTAAATTTTGTAACATCTTTTCCAGGCCAGGTCAGTGAATTTTATCTCGATCTGAGGGTTGGTTCGAGGTTTACTCAGCTTGCGTGATTACAATTGGGGAGCTACTGACAGAAAGATGGCGACCCCGTCTAGAAAGTCAAGAACTACGGCCCAAAGAATTCGTCGAGCTGACTGTGCATCACGTCGTAATCTGCAGGTCTTCAAGCTGAGCAGTGCTCGCTTGGTATGCCATGACCAATCTGGGCTGTAGGACGTGAAGGTTTGTTTGCTTTGTTAATTTGTATACTAAGCGATGAAAATTTTAGCATTTTATGAGGAATTGTGTTACTTTCATTGATCTAACTCAGTCTTATCCTTGGCTTTGACAATAAGAAAGTGACTGAGGTATGAGCGATGTTAGTAGTACCATTCCTTACACATCCAGTCCCTGTCATGAATGGTGTGCAATTGTCGCTCATAGGGTCAGTTGGTGCATGCATTTCAGTGGGCTTGGCAGACTGATATGTAATTAACAACTTCTGGCTCACAAGGAAATAATCTAGGCTCGAACAAACGCATTTGCACCACAATCCCGCGAGGGATCATTTCAAGGTCCCTTCGTGCAATGGTGTTATTCGCTTTCCTTCAAACTTCTGCAGTCGTCCAATAAATGCCTCTGTATTCCATGCCGCATTTGACCTTTGCCTGCCGCTACGCTAGTCGAGACCTTTCAAATCTCTTCGTAGATGCAAGTGCGAGCGGGAAGATGACGAAAGAACATCTGAAGACGTTTTTTGGTCAGTTTTCAATCCACATTTGCCGACAAAGTCACTACTACTTTGTGACTTCTGGCTTGAACACAAGGATGGACAAGTACTACTGAAATACTTTGGAGGAGACGTACATTTAAAAATTATTCCCCCTATATCTACAAAATGTGCACAACCTCTGGACTTATATTTCTTCAGGCAATATATAATATATACCAAGAGATTAGCAGACTTTCTTAAACTACGTTCCAGTAACATGCAACCCAACTTGTACGAAGGATACTTTATCATAAAACTGTATTCTGTAATTTACGATCAATTATCTGAGGACAGTCCGACTCGTTAGCTGAACGGTCAGCGTACTGGCCTTCGGTTCAGAGGGTCCCGGGTTCGATTCCCGGACGGGTCGTTGATTTTAACCTTAATGGGTTAATTCCAATGACACGGGGGCTGGGTGTAGGTGTTGTCTTCATCATCATTTCATCCTCATCACGATGCGCAGGCCGCCTACGGCCGTCAAATAGAAAGACCTGCACCTGGCGGGCCGAACCCTTCCTGGGATATCCCGGCACTAAAAGCCATACTACATTTCATTTCATCTGAGGACATATGCAGACCACTACTTCGTTATGCGTGGCACTTCGCTGTCTACGATACTGGGGAACTTGTGGACTACTTCGAAAGTGTAAGTGACATCTACAGCACGTTTGCAAAGTCTTGCAGAAAAAGAAAAAAGAAAAAAACTCACCAGCATATGTAACCAAAATTTTATACAGATATATTTGTTCGAGCCCTAATACTTGCCTTGTCAGTGAGGAAAACAACGGGTAACTATATCACTCCTCATATCCCTAGTACGCCTCTTCAGTAATGCCGAGGCCATCTATGACAGTTAATGGTGTAGCTGTTGAGGATAAAACCAGCCTTCGGTCTGACGACTAAACATACAAGGGAGATGTATAACCTAGTTACTATATGTTGGAATGAATGACCATGAGAATACAATGAGGTTGACAAGCAAAGTTTTGATTTGATCAGTGGACGAATGGAAGTAAGCTAGAGATGATACAAGAGAAAGTGGAGGGTTTGATACAATCTCACCTTGTACTGTATATACCCCAGTGTGCACGTTAGAGATAACTTCTCGAGATATCAGAATGCGGTCGAAGTCAGTCGTATGGAAAGCAGAATCTCTCAACCAAAAACTCTCTCGCGGTTGCTTTCTGTGTTCCGCCGGTCCTTTGAGACCCATTGGCTTACGATGTACTGGTCAAATTCGTCGCAGAACCATTCTCCTTCCTCGGCCTTAGTTTCCCCGTCCAAACAGATGCACTGGGTACCTCGGCCATGTTCGAATTAAATGCTTTCTCTATACTAACGTAATATTTCGAGTATTAATGCAAGAAACAAAAATAAAAACCCTTTCATTTATCAGTATGAATGTAATGATTTTATCTGTTCCTGGATAATAATAATAATAATAATAATAATAATAATAATAATAATAATAATAATAATAATAATAATAATAATAATAATAATAATAATAATAATAATAATAAACGCTTAAAACAAGATGAATATCTCGATCAATGCAAAACTCAGACACTACCAGACGGTGATTCGCCCGAAGGCTTTAGTTTCAGCTGAAAGTTTGAACCTGATAAAAACAGGATTGATCAAGTAATTGTAGCTAGTGAAGAGAAAGATTCTGAGGAAGATACTGGGACGAGAAAGAACAGAGAATTGATCATTGGTGTAGTCGTTGGTGTGATTAGCTGCCACCCCCGGAGGCCCGGGTTCGATTCCCGACTCTGCCACGAAATTTGACAAGTGGTACGAGGGCTGGAACGGGGTCCACTCAGCCTCGGGAGGTCAACTGAGTTGAGAGGGTTTCGGGTCCCTCCTCAGCCATCCTGGAAGTGGTTTTCCGTGGTTTACCACTTCTTCTCCAGGCAAATGCATGGATGGTACCAAACGTAAGGCCACGACCGCTTTCTTCCCTCTTCCTTGTCTATTCCTTCTAATCTTCCTATCCCCCCCACAAGGCCCCTGGTCAGTACAGCAGGTGAGGCCGTCTGGGCGAGGTACTGGTCATCCCCCCAGTTGTATCCCCCGACCCAGTGTCTGAAGCTCCAGGACACTGTCCTTGAGGCGGTAGAGGTGGGATTCCTCGCTGAGTCCGAGGGAAAAATCGACCCTCGATGGTAAACAGATTAAGAAGAAAAAGAAGTGCTTACTGTGGTGGGTACAACCAATAATATTCATTCGTCGCTGTAAGACCTATCTGTGTCGGTGCGATGTGAAAATAGAAAAAAAAAGCCAATAATATTATGATGCTGCTGCTACGGAAAGGAATTTTATTCTCTTATAGGCCAGAATGCAAACGAATTTAACCGGCGCAATGGTTTTCCACACACACAACAGTTCTGTAGCGAGATTTGCATATATTTTCCCATTCTGAACTATCAGAACCCCTAAAATTTATACAACTCACCTGAGTAAATGTAGAGCCGCTAGATGATACTTGCGCCTTGTTCAAGAGTTAAGTTTGTCGCTTAACAAGTTCGTGGTTAGCTTGTTGGGTTGTTAAGCTAGGTCCTCACAGGTTCTCCACGAGTCTGAGTATATCTTATTCCAAATGAAACGAAGATGTCCAATATTGTATTTATTAATTTACTAACACTTATTACATTTGAAGATTTAAAGTCTATTTACACGTTCTGAGGCCTGACGCCTAACAGCCAACTCAATTAGTTGGTAGTTCTTAACTGACTACATTCCAAGAGACCTTTTCCATTTGGAGTCCAGGGTTTTATATGAATTAGGGCAGTCACGTGTCAATCCCTCTGGGTGGGATACATTGTCTTCGTACTGGTTGATTACCAGGGAAGAGGGGATATGTGTAGCAAAGAGTTAGGAGTTTAGGAAGGGGTTTCTGATGGCACCAGGGAGTGGGGCACATACGTTTCGGAAAGGTTTGGGCTGATTCTGCCAAGCCTGAGGATATGTGTCAGGATATGTGTCATCCTGGACTCTGAGTTGTTATTGAAACTTACTCACATCTTGACTCACCAGTATTGGTCACTAGTTTGCCTAAGGTCTGTTGAAACTGCTTGACACTCATACAGTATGCCAGCAGCAGTAATAATAATAATAAAAGTAGCTTTTAGAAGCCGAATACACTAGTATTAATGGGTGAGGGTTCTATTCCCGGTGAGGGATATAACTCCTCCCCCCTTATTTTCATGTTACTGTCCTCAGTAACATTTACATTTTTCTTATTCCTAATTTTTATAGTTTTACATAATTTATACATTTTCTTTCTGAACATGATTGTAATACTTCCTATTATTAGTAAAACAAGGATGACATTAGTAGACACAAATGTTTTTATGTCAATAGAGGTCGTACGGATGGGTTTTAAGTCTAGTTTCATTTTCTTTACATCTAAATGAGAAATATGAAACGTAATTTCATTCTTAATTAAAGGTTCCTTCTGGATACCTAGGAAAGGATAAGTATGGATGTAATTAGTAGGTTTTTGTTGTAAAGTTATTCCCATACTGGAGATAGGGCAAGATTCATTGGAATAAATTACCTGTGGTCCAGAAATCTGGATGGATTTCTGGGATTCTGGACATGTTTGTAAGATTACCTCTGGGTTTCTTGTAAAGAACAGAATATGTTCTTTGTTTAGCGGTCTAAATAATTTTACATCATTCTTTACAGAAGCAAATTCACATCCTGCAGTATTTGTTAAGTTGCAGTTTGTGATTCTGGTGTTATAATATAAGCATACGTATGATAGGGTGTTCTTAACACATGGTACGGTAGACCATTTCATAATTGGACCTTGTAGGTAGTATTTTTCAGATGGGACAAGTATAACATTATTAATGGTGGGTACAGGGGTTACATCATATAATTTATATTGATTTCCATCCGTGATTGGCATGGAAAGGATTATCATTTCTTCGTCCAGCACAAGGACTTGAGTTTTTGACATTTTTAGGTTTTCATACTGATTATATTGATCGGTATGGATCATACTCTGTGTAGGATAGATTGATAACAAATGTTTGACAATGTTAGTTAAGTCTTTTCTTGATAGCATTTTTACATTTGTCATCTCGTGAAATGAAAGACTAATGGTTTCTTGAAGCACTCGTATGATATTTCGGATTTTGTTAATACACAGTAACACGTATTGGATGTTTTCTAGTAGATTTATCTTGAAGTCTTCTGTTCGAAGTATACCTTGAATTACCTTCATATTGTCATTAACATGATTCATTTCATCATAAAATTTTTGAGCAATTGAATTTGTAAATGATACTAGATTATTTATATGCTTAATTTCATTAGAATGACTTTGTTTTAAAGTCTTTAATTGATTTTGTAAATTATCTAAATCGTCCTGGTCTAGATTGCCAGAGATGAACTTAATTACTTTTCCTAGTCCGTTTATTAAACCTCGTTTAGTTCTGTTAGAAGTACTGGGTATTAGCTTATTTAATTCTTTTTTGGTATCTTTGGTTATTTCAGTTAACTCGTATATTAAGTGAGGAAAAGTATTATTGCTTTTCAATACAAGACTAGAGACAGTATCATCAATAATTTTATATGATTCTTTTAAGGTAGTAAGATTGAAATGAACCATGAATTTATGGTACTTATCGATTACCAATACAGATCCCATGGGGTCCGCATAAAATCCTGATGTGGTTATGGGTTTGGTGTAGATGGTGGCATATCCTGGTAGGAATCTGGAACGGGAAGAGATTTCCTTTTAGGTTTAATGTCACGGAAATTTCTGACATGGGTCTTGCCATTTTTCATTTTACAATATACTCGGTTCTTTTCGATTTTGGTTATTGTGCCTTCATTATATAGGTTTTTGGACTTCCTATTTCTGGTTAGAGGGTCTAGGACATATACCTGTTCACCTATTTGATAGGAGTGTTTGAAAATGGGCTTTGCTGGGTCAGATTTATTCTCATTTAAGATTTTCATCTGGTTTCCTTGTCTCTCAATATATTCATTAATTTTTGGAGACGAGGAGAAGATATGATTTAGTGCTTTGTAATACGGGCCGTATAGAACATTGAATGGTGGCTGTTTGGTTGTGGAGTGAATTGAAGAATTATAATTTGTGATCGCAGTGGTTATTAGCTGTGGGAGTGGAGTGAATTTATCATGATCTCTTGAGATTCTCAGTTTTTCGAGGAGGGTCGAATTCAGTCTTTCTACCGGGGAGTTAGACGATGAATTCAGAGGTGTAGTGGCATGATATTCAATGTTAGTAGCTTTACAGTATTCTGTAATTAAGCTATTCTCAAATTCTCCTCCCTGATCATGGGTAATTCTCTTGGGATATCCATGGTGTGAGAAATACACTTGCAGTTGATTCAGAACTGCCATGGCTGTGCCATTGGATAGTAAATACGCTTGTCCGTATTTAGAGAATACGTCTAGTATAGTTAAAATGCGGTTCTGTTCAAAATGAAAAGTATCAATATGAATCAGAGCGAACGGGTGGTCGGCTGTAATAGGGCCTTGGTTTGGTACTTCGTTAGGGTGTCTTTCATATTTATTTCTCTGACATAAGTTACATTGGTTAATTAGATTTCTAATTTGTTCTTTCAAATGTGGCCAATAGTACTTGGTTCGAAAATGTTCAAATGTTTCAATGATACCGTTGTGGTTTATTGAATGGTATTGTAATATCAACTGTTTCTGAGTCTCTGAGCTTTCAATATCTTCTAGAAATTTAGATGTCCTAATGATTATTAATTCTGACGTAAATAATTTCTGACATACCCTGATGAATGGGATTTCGAGTGTTACGTCGTCAAAGTAGGCGGCATATCTGTTTGACGTGTTAATAATTTTGAGTAGGTGACTATTCAAATCTTGTTGGAGGTTTTTCTCTGTTACTATCATGATATGGCGGGTATATTTCTTGAATAGTTTTTGTTCAAGGATTTTGGGAAAGTTACCATATTTTATGATAAGTTGGTTACGGTTTTGATTCAAATTTCTCTCTGATGTTTTTAGAGTGAAAATGGGATCTTCTTGATTTGAATGTACAGTTTCATTGTCCATTTCATTCTGGTATGTATCATCTCCGGGGATGGGTACATTAGAAACTGTTTCATAATTTACATTTACTTGTATTCTGGAAAGAGCATCTGCGACATAGTTAGTTTTCCCTTTAACATATTTTATGTCAAAGTCAAACTCTCCTAATTTCATTTTCCAGCGGTAGAGTCTTGAACTGGGATCCTTTAGGGTGAAAAGCCATTGCAGTGGACGGTGGTCACTTTCCACATGAAAGTGTCGTCCCCATAAGTAAGGTTTAAAATGCTTACTACTTTCTACGATGGCAAGCAATTCTCTCTCTATGGTGGAGTAGTTTCTTTCAGCGGGGTTTAGGGTTTTGGAATAATAGGCAATAGGGTGCCCTTCTGTGTGAGAACACTTCCTATGGCAAAGTCTGAACTGTCTGTGGTTAACACGAATGGTTCTTCGAAATCTGGGTAAGCTAAGACTGGAGCATTTATTAGAAGGGTCTTTAGTGTTTCAAATGCAGATTTGTACTCAGGGTTTTCTGCATCGATTTTTGATCCCTTCTTTAGGCAACGGGTCATTGGATATGCTACTTTAGCAAAGTCCTTTATAAATTTCCTATAGAAACCCGCTAGTCCTAAGAATTGTTTGATTTCTTTGGTGGTCTTGGGAATAGGGTAACTTTTGACTGCCTTGATTTTTTCGGGATTAGGTTTTACTCCGTTCTGTGAAACAACATGACCTAGGAAGGCTACTTCCTTGTGGAGAAATTCGGTTTTATCGAGCTGTATTTTCATATTTACTTCTCGTAATTTCTGCATTACAAGGGTCAGGTGTTGTTTATGTTCCTCTAGGGATTTGCTATATATGATGATGTCATCCATATATACCAGACAGAATTTGAAAAGAAAGGGGCGTAGGACATTGTCCATTACGCGCTGAAAGGTGGCCGGAGCGTTTCTGAGCCCGAATGGCATTCTGCGATACATTAGATGCCGATTGTCTATAGTAAAAGCAGTTTTTTCTATAGATCTAGGATCCATTTCAATTTGATGGAATCCTTGGGCACAATCTAAAGTCGAGAAATACTGGCAGTGACCTAGGTTGTCTAGAATTTCTTCTATTCTAGGGAGAGGGTATTTGTCTTCAATGGTCTTCTTATTTAGCTGTCTGAAATCTATGACTAATCTCCATTTCTTCTGTCCAGAAGCGTCTGGCTTCTTGGGCACGGCCCACACGGGATTACAATATGGAGATTCGCTGTTGGTGACTATTCCCTGGCTAATAAGTTTTTCAACTTCTTCACTTAATACCTTCTTTAGTGCGGGAGGATATCGGTAATTTATCTGATATACCGGGTCCTCATCAGTAGTTCGAATAAAATGCTTTGCGGCGTTAGTGAATGTTAAATCGCACCCGGGATAGTAGAATACATCCGAGAATTCAGAACATATTTCTGATATGACTCTAAACTCTAGATCGTTCATATGTTGTGTGCGGAGATATTCTTGAATATCGTGGTCTGAAATAGAATTTATTTCCAGTGGCTGTATTGTAATGTTCTCCAAAGGTTCAACTAACACTGGTTTGTTAAATTCTTGTTTTAACTGTGTTTCAATAGGGTACATGACCTGGTAGTTTTCTGCATGCAAAATTGCATCTGCAAAATATATTCCTTCATGTTCAAACTTTGGAATATATACATCCCCTTGTTCGATATTGACAGGGATAGCAATTTTCTGCATGTCTGGTGAAGGCTGAAAATTTACTTGCTTGTTGTTTGAGTGGAAATAGAATGGTATGTCTTTGTTGTCTAATGTAACTAGGTTTGATTTATAATCTATTTTTGCACCTAGTTTAACAAAATCAGCTGTTCCGATTAGCGCGTCGAAATATTCGTGGCATTTCATGACTCGAAAATCTACGGGCGTGTCAATTTCATATTCTGAAAAAATGGGGAATTGTATGTTTTCTTCACCCATTGTTTCTGAATGAACAGATTGTATGCAGAATGGTTCTCGGAACAAATATTCTGCAAAATATTCATGTGCTATTGATGGGTTCATTATTGAATGACAAGCACCACTGTCTATCAAGATTTTGAATCCGAATAGAGTGATGAACGGCAGTTTGGGAGCGTTTCTTATGTTATTTAGGTCTTCGCTTGAGATGGCGGGACCAAGTGAAAATCCTGACTCTGTTCTTGGTTTTCATAATTATTCTGAGGTAGTGATGAATCGATTGTGTCGTATTCGAACTCGTATTCGTGGGGTTGAGTTTCCTGAGTATAGTCTGATGACTGTGCCTCCTGAAAATATTCTGGTGGTACATAGTCACATTCGTTAGTCTCCTCTGCGTGTGTATTTACATTCCCTCTGATGGTAGATACCCCTGACATAGGTGTTGGGTACCTTTGAGTATTGGTCGTGAAGCGTCGGGCAAGGTTATTTGGTGTAGGATAAGGTCGGTTCATTGGCTTAAAAGGTTGTTGGTTCTGTGGTCTGGCAGTAGGTGGGTTCGGACCTTGGAAGGGTCTGAAGTTTGGTTGTTGGTTAGGATTTCTGAATTGTTGGTTTGATTGGGTAGCGAAAGGTCGCATTTGAGGAAAGTAATGGTTCTGTGGTCTTGGATACATAAATGGATTATGAGTGGCATGGTTTAGTGGTTGCGTCGTTTGATTGTTTCTGTTAGGTTGTGTCTGCATGAATGGCTTGTGACTGGCACTGTTATTGAGAGGATATTTCGGTGTCCCTCTCAATTGATCCATGTAACTTTCGTGCGCTCTATCATTGTCATAGGTCCTACAGTGTCTTAATGCTTGACTTAAGTCTGTAACTTGAGCATACCGTAGATACGCTCGGTACGGTTCTAAAATACCTGCTTTAAAAGTGTTCAGACTCAGATCATCTAGCTCTCTCAACTTGAGCTCCAAGATCTGGTCTCTGTAGTTCAATTTGCATAAACTTTTACATTGGAGGACTAAAGTGTCCAACCTGTCATGATAATCTGTGTAACTCTCGTTTCTCTTCTGGAAACAGTTGGAAATTTCCTGTACTAATAATCTCTCATCTTTGACATCACCAAATTTTCTAATTAATTTCTCCTTAAATTTCTCATAACTAGAGTTCGCATCGAGATCCAAAATACTACTAGCTTCTTTTTTTAATTTGGATTTAACGACATTAAATAAAAATTCGTTAATAACATTTGCGTTGGGAACTGTAAGGGCTCTCTTGTGAGTATTTATAAAACTATCGCATCTCGCTATGAAATAGTCTAAACTACAAGATGCGCTTCCGTTAAATTCAGGTAGCAACTGAATTTGGGCATATTCAAATTTTGAAAGCATTTCTGTCTCAGTCATTGTAGTGACTTTATTTGACTGATTAGTTGAAATAATTGAAAATTATTATTATTATTATTATTATTATTATTATTATTATTATTATTGCTCTTGCTCAACTAAAAGAGATGAATGATGTTATTACTGGCAATATTCAGGCATTACAAATAGGTACTTTAAATGTAACTCACAGGCAGGAAATGATGATCAGCATGGACTGCATTCTCCTCGAGCTGTGTAGTCGGTTGGTCTTCCTTCTGCGTTGTCGTGCTATCGAAAGGCCCCTCTGCGGAGTTGTCGGTACGCACGTACAGCGATGGCGGTTGGTTGCTGTCGAAAGGCGCTTCTGGAGCGTTGTCGGCTAGCTTCCTTCCTTCAAGCTGGCGTAGTCAGTTGTGGTCGAAAGGCCTCCAGTGAGGTTGTCAGTTCCACTTCCTTCTAGCTGGCTGGTTCAAATGGAATAGATGACTTCAGTAGTTTGCGGGAAGATACTGGCTTCCCGGACAAGTAGCGAAAGGCGATTCTGGATCGTTGTCTGAATACTTTGTCCAACTAGCACGTAGATCTTGTGGCGATCGTGTATCAAATCCCGGCCACAGGCCCCCAGTTAAGTTTGTCGCTTAACAAGTTCGTGGTTAGCTTGTTGGGTTGGTAAGCTAGGTCCTCACAGGTTCTCCACTAGTCTGAGTATATCTTATTCCAAATGAAACGAAGATGTCCAATATTGTATTTATTAATTTACTAACACTTATTACATTTGAAGATTTAAAGTCTATTTACACGTTCTGAGGCCTGACGCCTAACAGCCAACTCAATTAGTTGGTAGTTCTTAACTGACTACATTCCAAGAGACCTTTTCCATTTGGAGTCCAGGGTTTTATATGAATTAGGGCAGTCACGTGTCAATCCCTCTGGGTGGGATACATTGTCTTCGTACTGGTTGATTACCAGGGAAGAGGGGATATGTGTAGCAAAGAGTTAGGAGTTTAGGAAGGGGTTTCTGATGGCACCAGGGAGTGGGGCACATACGTCACGGAAAGGTTTGGGCTGATTCTGCCAAGCCTGAGGATATGTGTCAGGATATGTGTCATCCTGGACTCTGAGTTGTTATTGAAACTTACTCACATCTTGACTCACCAGTATTGGTCACTAGTTTGCCTAAGGTCTGTTGAAACTGCTTGACACTCATACAGTATGCCAGCAGCAGTAATAATAATAATAAAAGTAGCTTTTAGAAGCCGAATACACTAGTATTAATGGGTGAGGGTTCTATTCCCGGTGAGGGATATAACTCAAGTACGTTTGCTTTCCAGCGTATAAGTGCATAAGATATCCTTTTTACTATGATCATATTAACGCTGTCGGAAATATCACAAAATTGTTTCTGATATTTTTCTCCAGTGCATTGCGTTTTGTACGTGACTGAGATAATCCAGCTTCATCAGAATGTAGTGGCCCAGTCCGCGAGTTAACTTTTAGCAACTTGTGCATAGCGAAGTGGCAACAGCTGGCCGGCCACAAAGCACGGCGCTTGTTGTAGCTATCCTTGTCACTCACTGCCCCAGTATTATATCGTACCTGCAAACCATAGCGCTCTCCAACAGGGTAAAGCACTAAGAAAGGGAGAGTAATTTTAATCAAAAATGAAAACTAACACGGCAGGATCTCAGAGGTTTACTGTTTACAATATCTGAACGGTCATTACGTACCTTCTGCTAAATATGGCATTACTTCTACTGCTACGAATGACCACTCGTGCCATTATTCCTATGTGATCTCTAGGAAAGCAATATTGAAACATTTGGCGGTAGCCTGTCACTATTGTAATGGCCGCAGTGAGAGGTTCGTAGACTTATTTATTAGAAATAACAGACAAATATTACGTGAATAATAATGTTTTTTTTTACAAGTTGCTTTATGTCACACCGACACAGATAGGTCTTACGGCGACGATGGGGAAAGGCCTAGGAATTGGAAGGAAGCGGCCATGGACTTAATAAAGGTACAGCTCAAACATTTTCTTGGTGTGAAAATGGGAAACCACGTAACACATTTGCAGGGCTGCCGACATTGGGGTTCGAACCCACTATCTCCCGAATACTGGATACTGGTCACAATTAAGTGACTGCAGTTATCGAGCTCGGCAACTTTGTTATTCTGTACTACTTGATCACGATGTATTCACAACGACAGCTAACTCCAACTTACAGCACGAGTGAACACAGCGCCAAGTTATAATAGAGCATGCGTCTGACGTCACCTTTGCGATTTCCATGAAAACTAAGTTTCAGATTTTTATTTATTATTCTTTTTCAGCAGGTAGCCTCCTCTTGTCTGTCAAATGAGACTTTAAACATCATCGTAAGGTAAATGCTCCGGCGATATACTACGCGTTCGACCCAAACACTAAAAGCATCTTAAATTTTTTCTTTCATTGTACTCGTTGTCTAGGAAGGTAAATCTACGTTAAAAGATGTTATACCGAATAGGAATGGGAGAAAATCAAGCTTAGCATGCTGTACGTTGTCCTAACAATGGAACAGCATAAAAACCCACAGTTCTAGCCTTTCAGGAAAGCAAGTCATTGCTGAAAACATCCTAGGGGTATGAACTATGAATTTTAGGTATATCGAATGTAATAAAGTATGAGAATATATTCTTTATTTATTCATAAAAATTACAATCATTTTCTTAATCATCGTTTTCTGGTCGATTAGATTAGCAATTTGTATTTTTCTACAACTACAAACGCTAATATGAGTCGAATCAATGCAGAGTTTCACTCAAGTCATTATAACAACATTTGGTGTGGGGAATTTTCAAAAAATTAAAAAAAAAAAAACACTCCTGAGGGTATTGAATAAAGGAGCACTTTAAAGAATTAATTATGTAAAAAAGTTTATTTGGCTACGGTTTGAATAAAAAAGAGAACGAGTACAGAAACAAGCGGCTGTTTTTCTGGAACTGCATTTAGACCGGAAGTGATTTTCGAAATTTTATTTTAGGACATAGTGGAATTTTCGGCAATGATAAAGCTCACGTACTAGCCAAACGTGGTGCAACGGGAGGGCTATTTACAGCGCTGCAGCTCCCATGGATGGATTTTATTCCCACTATTCGACAATAAATTCGTCACAAATGGTCTACAGAATGGGAAACATCTCAACCGCATAAATGTACAGCTTATGCTCTCGTACAACCCAACATCCCTCCTAAGCCATGGTATCATAAGTTACATCGGTCACGAGGGCTAATGGTATCCGTCATCTGAATGCGGCTCAATCATGCATTACTCCACATCTCCATCGCATAAGAGTTTTGGCTTTACCGCGCTGTTGATGTCACTATGCGGAGGATGGAGATCTCAACCACATTTTGTTTAAGCGTGGCCTTTATGAAGCTTCTCGAAGCCGCTTTGTATCTGAACTATCTGATCTACAAGTGCCGTTCCCGACCAGCGCTGCATTGGTGTTGCACAGTTCTCAATGCTGTGATGGACTTTTTGAGAACCGCGGAAATAAGAATTTGACTTTGTGCTCTTCGCATTGTTGCCAGTGTTTTGTGTTGTGTTTTGTTTTGTGTGGTTTTTTTTTTTCGTTCTCTCCCTCGTCTTCCGGAAGAGAGATTCAGTGTAGTGTTCTCTACTTGAAGACTGTGGCAATTTGATTTTCATTCTTAATGTCCTTTGAACTGACAATTATTTTTTGTATGTGTGCTATGAGTGTTCTTTGTACAAGGAGGATGACCAAATGTTGTGCCAACAGAGGTCAATTAAATAAAAATTTTAAAAGTTTTATTTTTAGCTTCATTGAGCTATCCATGAATAGTCCGACTCGTTGGCTGAATGGTCAGCGTACTGATCTTCAGTTCAGAGGGTCCCGGGTTCGATTCCCGGTCGGGTCTGGGATTTTAATCGCTTCTGATTAATTCTTCTGGCTTGGGGACTGGGTGTTTGTGTCCGTCGCAACACTCTCCTCTTCATATTCACACAACATACCACAATACCAACCACCACAGAAACACGCAATAGTGATTACATCCCTCCATATAGTGTTGTGTCAGGAAGCGCATCCTGCCGAAAAACAGGGCCAAATCGACATGTGCGATGCAGTTCGCACCTGCAACCCCAAAGATGTGGGAAAAGCGGTAGGAAAGGAAGAAGAAGAAGAAAGCTATCCATGACTAATAATTGAAATCTTTCCGGAATCTATAGCCCTTAAACTCTGCACAATTGAGGAAATTGCTTAATTTTACGTATTTTGTAATATGTAATGTTTACAACATTAAAATATGACTTTCTATTTCTCTTCATCCCACTTCACTCACTGGTTTTTAGAGCACCTTCTGCTTATCCTACGTATCATTTCCAACGGATAAAGCTTGGCATTATTCTTCTGGTAAAAATGAAATGGCGTATGGCTTTTAATACCGGGAGTGTCGGAGGACATGTTCGGCTCGCAAGGTGCAGGTCTTTTGATTTGACGCCCGTAGGTGATGAGGATGAAATGATGATGAAGACAGCACATACACCCAGCCCCCGTGCCAGAGAAATTAACTAATGAAGGTTGAAATTCCCGACCGTGACGGGAATCGAACCCGGGACCCTCTGAACCGAAGGCCAGTACGCTGACCATTCGGACAACGAGTCGGACATTCTTCTGGTAATAGGTCTATTACATAACTATTTACAATGTATTCGAAATAATGCATTAAGTCGTGTTCAGTGCATTGTGGAGGGATTTGACCCCACCTACTTCGTCACAGGAAGTAACCGTCCTTCCGTCCAGACGACAATGTAAGTCTAATTTATTGAATGAGGGATCGCGCAGAAATAAAATTAACTTCCATATTTTCCTATTGCACGATGTGTTGCAAATCAATCAATCAAAAATTCCATTTAGACTGTTGTCAAATCTAAATGTAATATTGCATTGTCAAGGGAGCCGTGAACGTTTCCATGGGTATTCTTGAGGCGTCGCAAGGGTTACGGCTAATGGAACAGCTCGACGACAAAACCGGAAGATTTCAAAGAGTCACCAAACCTTATAAGTGAACATTGTGACGCTTCCGTCTCACTCCCAATACAGACGGCGAGAGGCCAACAGTCAATGGCAGCGTTTCCGGCGACGAGCACTTCACAACTTTGATTCCTTCTATTTTCCTTTCAAGGGGAAAGCACAAGATGCACATTTATTAATAAAATTGAGTTTATTTACTGCAAAACATTCTTTCCCGTTTACATTTCACTGGCAATACATTTATATAACATCAATACAGAATATTAGTTTTATGCATATTCAGCTTTGAAAGTTAGAAACTTCATTCTGTTTCGTATTGAACTGGGATTACAGTAAAATGAAAAAGTTAAAGGTCCACCTTTTCAATACCATGAGTGTTTATTGATGTGAATATATATCACATAACGTTTAATGAAGATTGGTACTAGTTTCGACGTTCATTGCACGTCATCATCAGCTGAGCAAAATACAACTCATCAAATAGCAATATATAACACATGATAGCACCTACAAGACAAATGTTAAACTTAGTTGAAATATAAAACACATGGCAGCAAATACCTACGAGGATTGATGTTAAAAGTCAAATTGTCAAAAGTTAAAACAATGAAAGCAAAACAGAGAAGGTAACAATAGTAACAATTTTAACAATGGTAACGATTTTAACAATGGTAACAATTTTCTCGTGTATCATACTCTAACTATTGTTAGCTTCTCTGTTTTGCTTTCATTGTTTTAACTTTTGACAATTTAACTTTTAAAATTAATCCTCGTATTTGCTGTCATGTGTTTTATATTTCAACTAGATGATGTACCCGCGCTTCGCTACGGGATTCTCAGAAAGACTGACCTTGTGGTTTTCCTAACTGAAGTAAAAAAAGGCCATTACAAAAACGTCAGTAGGAAAGTAGCGATGTTATAATAATAATAATAATAATAATAATAATAATAATTTCGTGTGGCTATTTCTAGCCGGGTGCAGCCCTTGTAAGGCAGACCCTACGAAGAGGATGGGCGGCATCTGCCATGTGTAGGTAACTGCGTGTTATTGTGGTGGAGGATAGTGTTATGTGTGGTGTGTGAGTTGCAGTGATGTTGTGGACAGCACGAACACCCAGTCCCCGAGCCAAGGGAATTAACCATTTAAGGTTAAAATCTCCGACCCGGCCGGAAATCGAACCCGGGACCTCTGGACCAGCACGCTATCCATTTAGCCATGGAGCCGGACAATGTTATCGTATAAAATACTCGATCAAATGAAAAACCGCACACTTTCTCACTTCTAACGAACAGTACTACGGTGCCGATCTAACAGTCCAAAGTTCCAGAGGTGGAATGACCAGGCCACAGACATCCGTCATCACTCCTCTGCCATAATTCTCTTAAATATGCTAACTGCTAATTCCAATGAGTGCCTCAGAGTACGGATTGAACAGCTCGAATGCTATGATGAACCAGTGTGTTATGTACCAGTAGTATCAGAAAATTTATGAACCAGAGGAATAGCATGCTAAAGAAGAAAGTTATCCAACTCCCCAGCTACTTCCCGCTAATATTCAGGCAGGCTGTTACACGCGGTACGACCGGGCGAGTTGGCCGTGTGGTTAGGGGCGCGCAGCTGTGAGCTTGCATCCAATGGATTCGAACTCCATTGTCGGCAACCCTGAAGAAGGTATTCCGTGGCTTCCCATTTTCACACCAGGCAAATGCTGGGGCTGTATCTTAATTAAGGTCATGGCCGCTTGCTTCACACTCCTAGTCCTTTCCTATCCCATCGTCGCCATAAGACCTACCTGTGTCGGTGCGACGTAAGAGAATTTTCATCCAAACTATCGTAGATATGTGGCAACAGAAGACACAAAGCCCACCACAACAAACAATGGTCAATGTAATGTTATTGTTGATCAATGCTACGCGCTTTCAATATTGTAGGCCTTCACATTTAGTTTTCTTCCGACTCTGAAATACCACTCTTATCATAGTCGGTACGATAAAATTGAATAAAACATAAAAGGTCGGAAATTGTATTTTCTATAACTTTTGTTATGTTCTACTTTTCGATAGGACCAATAACATAGGTATTTAAAAATTAAATTTTAGGCGTCTTCCCCTAAACTACAGTTTCATACAGGGCGCATAAAACTGTTTATAGTTTATAGTTTAGACTGTAGTGGCTCGGCGTTGATATGGACTTGGCAACAAAAATACAAATTCCTGAATATCTGTGTTATCAAAGCCGGTATGGTAACAATGTATGACATAAATGATCGGAAATTTAATTCTATATAACTTTGGTTATGTAGTATTTATCGATAGGACCACTAATAATATCAATATTTGATGATTAAATTTTAGGCCTTCCCCTAAACTACCATTTCACTCAGCGTGAGTAAAATGATTTATAGCCTAGATTGTAGGGGCTCATCCCTCGACTTCACATACCGATTTCATTAAATTCTCTTCAGCTGTTTTCTTGTGATGCGTGTACATACATACAGACAGACAGACAGATAGACAGACAGACAGAAATTAAGGAAAAGTAAAAAGTCATTTCCTTGTTACTATGGACATGACCGATACAGAAATACAATTCTTTTCAAATTCTGAGCAATGTACAGACAAAACTTTATTTTATATATATAGACTAGTCATAGTTTAACGTTTGTCTTGTAGGTGCTATCATGTGTTATATATTGCTATTTGATAAGTTGTATTTTGCTCAATTGATTTGTTGGTTGATGATGACGCGCAATGGGCGTCTAAACTAGCACCAATCTTCTTTAAACGTTATATGATATATGTTCGCATCAATAAACACTCATGGTATTGAAAAGGTGGACCTTTAACATTTTCATTTTACTGTAATATTCAGCTTTCTCAGAGTCGACGTGTTTTTAAAGATAAGTGATTTCGTGATCAATTGAGAGTGTAAATTAATCGAACTGCTATCTTGCAGTATGTTAATTGTAAATCAACTTTTCTATATTTGCGCGCAGAGAAAGCGGCTCACATCACAGAATGATTTAAATTGATAGTGAAGCAGGGGTGGGAAGAAAATAACACAACAGTTATTTTTGAACTGTTACGGACTCGAGACCGTTCTTAAAGTGAACAGTACCCCGCAAAATCCTGTTCCAAAATAACAGTGTTCAGTATCGCCTACACTCCAGCGGGATTGGTCTGGTAACATCCTGATCCGAAATGACAGTGTTCAGTATCTCCTGCACTCCAGCGGGATCTACGTGTTTGAGAACTTCGCAAGCACCACTTGTTGACTGATGGTTTTGACTCCGGAAGAACGTGAGTGTGTAGTTCTCTGCACTGGTTTCTATGTTTTTTTGTTTGTTTGTTTAGAGTTCGCTTTACGTCGCACCAACACAGAGAGGTCATATGCCGAGGATGGGATGGGAGTGGGAAGGAAGCGGCCATAGCCTTGATGAAGGTACAGACCCAGGATTTGCCTGGTAGTAAAATGGGAAGCCATGGAAAACAACCTTCAGGGTTGCCAACAGTGGGGTCCGAAGCCACTATCCCCCGCATGCAAGCTCACAGCTGCGTGCCCCTAATCGCAAGGCCAACTCGCCCGGTCGATGTTCTTAGAAAGTATAGTAGTCATTGGGCGCAATGAACAGCAGTGGACACGAAGGGATCAGGAAAGGGAACCCACGAAATATGAATATGTTTTAACGTACTGTGCCCTTTTATTCGCTTATGGGTGCAGTACCGACTATGAAAATAGAATACCATGAACTTAGATTTGTGTTGCTTAGTCCATAACAACGCCGAGCATTGATAACATGGAATTATTGTTCAATTGTGTTAACTGGCGATAGTTTCTGTCATGATCGTGTAAAGTAAAACCGCATGGTCATCGGTCCAAATAGACAAGGAAAATTGTGGAGATGATGGTAAAATAATTAAGAAATCGTAAAGGAACAGTCACTAGACTGAGATAACAGGGTGGCTTGAAAGGAAGAATGAGGTCTCCCTTTACATTAGATGCCCCAATATCACAGATTCGGAAGAAAGCTATATTGAAGGTCTACAATATAGAGAACTGATTAAAATGATCAACAATAACACTACATTGACCTTTGTTATGATGTGAGTTGTCTCTTCAGCTGCCACTCATCTCCGATAGATGGGATTACTGCAGCGTCCCAAGTAAAACAGGCTGCCTGGATATTGTCGAAAAGTAGCTGGGGAGTTAGATAACTTTGGACATGCCGTGTGGTTGTCCCGCCAACGACGGGTACTACCTCTAGTAAAGTTATTTAATAATTTCGTGTGGCTATTTCTACCCGGGTGCAGCCCTTGTAACTCAGACCCTCCAATTAGGGTGTAGGTAACTGCGTGTTATTGTGGTGGATGATAGTCTTATGTGCGGTTTGTGAGTTGCAGGGATGTTGGGCACAGCACAATGACCTAGCCCCCTAGCCACTGGAATTAACCAATGAAGATTAAAATCCCCGACCCTGCCCGGAATCGAACCCGGGACCCTCTGGACCAAAGGCCAGCACTCTAAACATTTAGCCATGGAGCCGGACAGTAAAGTAATACATTCTTCTTCTTTTTCTTTCCTACCGCTTTTCCCAACCTGTGGGGTCGCACATGTGGATTTGGCCCTATTTTAAGGCCGGATGCCCTTCCTGACTCCAACCCTATATGGAGGGATGTAATCACTATTGCGTGTTTATGTGGTGGTTGGTATTGTGGTATGTTATCTAAACATGAAGAGGAGAGTGTTTGGACGGACACAAACACCCAGTTCCCGAACAAGAAGAATTAATCAGAAGCATTTAAAATCCCCTAATCGGCCGCGAATCGAACCTGGGACCCTCTGAACCGAAGGCCAGTACGCTGGCCATTCAGCCAACCAGTCGGACAGTAAAGTAATAAATGAGTGTATATAAAAAGGAAGAAAATATAAACGTATAATGAAATGAAAAATAAAAGAAATGACGAAATTAAAACAGCTTATTTTTTGATTTTTTTCACACATTTAAAGTCTCCACCACTTTTTTCGAACCACGGTGTTAGACTATACAATCTTGGCGCCGTTACAAACATTGCCACCAAAGGACTTACTGTCAAGTAGGCACAACACCAGATAAATTGAACAATAAATAACAGATTATGACATCAAAGAATCCCATTTATATTCTGACTGAATAGAGAAGAAATGTGCCCTACAAGAGATAGGTGATATTTTGTCTGCTACGGCTGATATAGCCACTGAGGGATAATGCGGTTAGAACAATGAGGCTCGGGCGATTTAATTGGCACTCCACTCGTCAATGGTATTGGCCATTCATCCACATTAAGCACGCCCCGTAATTAATTAAGTAAAACATGTAGAGTGGCGACACCTTCCAAATGTAGGGATGAGGTAAATCACGTGTAATTATTCCGCAATAGAGGAAGTGATTGGTGAATGGCTATCCTAACACCAATTAACATCAAGCCCATGGATATACTAATTATTAGTGGCCAGCATTTTAAGTGCCGTCCTTTGATGTTCTCCCAATCCGAAGAATTAAGCACTTTGGGGAGTGAAATATCTGTGTTTAACCCATAGTTTTGCTTGTGTATGAGATAAATTATCCTCTGTTCTTTGCCTTTAAAGAAATGAACGACAGTGAAAGGTAGAATGTGCTTTTCTGTCTTATTTCGGCGTACTTTTGGATATCCTCAGCAAGTTACCTAGGTCACCATTCCTCCGTGAGAAAATAAAATGAAAATCTACAGCCACTTTCCAGTCACTTGACCGTGTTGAGAATGAATGAAGCTCCATCAAAAGGTGAGGATAGGAATTGTGCAGGCCGCACTCCTCTGGGACAATGGCTGATGGCTGACAGATGAAATGAAATCATATTGGAGTGTGTTTCTGGAATGAAAGATGACAGGGAAAACCATGCCTTTGTCACAAACATTAGGCCGATTTATTGATGGGAGTAGGGGGAGGGAAGTATACTCGTCGCAAGGAAATCAGTAATTATCATTGGACATAGAAACTTTTCCGCTTTCAAAATATAGAGCCATGTAATGAAGAAGTAAATTCACAGAATGTAAAAGATAACCAGCCCACCTACCCAAGATTTTCTCCAGGATTAAGATGGACAGATTGTATATGAAAATTGGTAGGCTTCAGTTAAAAATATTTGCCAATGTGGGTCTTTATGTCTTTAAGAGCAGTTTCTGAATCTCTTGAAGAAACAGCTCTGACGGACCTTGGCATACCAAGCGACTGTTGCTCGGTTCGAAGGCCCGCAGATTACGAAGTGGCGCATGGACAATGCAACGAATTCCATCGGGCGTTATTCTTGGGATTCTAGACCGGGGCCGCTAACTTGCCGTTAGATAGCTCCCCAGTTTGTTTCACGTAGGCTGAGTGGATCTTGAACCAGCCAAAATCCCTGGCCTGGCCAAGAATCAAACCCGGGGCCTCCGGGTGAGGGTTAAGCTCTCTTTGTCTAGAACGGGAGGCCAACCTACCAGGCATTAGTCAATCTAATTTGCCGGGAAATGATTTCATGAAAATGTGGTACATGTTCTCCGATGCTTTCCATTTCAGTGTTGCGTATACTACATCCCGTTTAAATGTTCTTGTGTGACGGAGTGGCTGTGTATGCGTATCATTCTTTTATTTGTAATATCCGAAGCCGCTGTTTCGATTCAGCTAATTTTCTACTACTAGGTTCTTCATTCCGCCGAAACTAATTTTGAGTAATACATTAAGAAACTACCTGAAAATGAAAACATATGGTAACAGTATTCTACTTGGAAAGGTACAATACTAATAACAACTTAATAATAAAACAACTATATTAATAAATGGAGTGATAAACATAAAATGCCTAAATATAAAATACAACGGATCGCTGACCTAGCCAGGTCAGGGGGCGTGGCGTAGTGGAAAGTCAACGGACTGGATAGCCAGTTGTACTCACGCCAATGACAGAGCAACGGTTTTCACACACATCGCATTGGATGCATGGTCGATGCAAAAGGGGACTTCATTAAGATAAGTTCCAGATTTCTAGTGCATAAGTATTTAAACAGAAATAGACACAGGTTGCCATGGGTGCAATGCTGTCGGGAAATTTATAATTCCAGATGGAACCCCAGCCAAGAAACAATCCCACATTCAGTAAAATGATGGTGAGTTACTCCATTATATCCCTCCTCGTTCTTCTTCTTGTGCTTATATTATTTTTAACATCCCTTATCTTGCTTGCTAGTGTAGATTTCGAAAGATGACAAGATTTCGGAATTTTTTTCTGCAGGAATTTCTTAACGTGCTGGAAGCCAGCGACACAAAGCTGTTGCATTTAAACGCCGACTTCAACTGGACTCAAACACTGATGTGAACGGATATATAATGACCATTAAATTGCGCTGTAATCGTCTCATTTACTGTGTTTTGTTCGCCTGCACATATCTGTCCTGTGTTCGGAGGTTATACTTATATATGTTTGTTTTGCAAACCTGTACGCATTTATCTTTATCCGAAGTTGTAATTAACTCTGTTTTGTTTGTAAGTTGTAATAGTGTGTTTTAGATTGTCATCAACACATGTATTGCAAAACATGATTCCCATATCAGATTGAGAAAATATTCGCCCAGAAAATTCTCCTTAATGAATCTGCTATTTGGAAACAGATGCTATGTACCTAAGCATACGTGGGGAATCTTGAGAAAGCTTGAAAAACAGTGCATGACTTTGGAAAAAATTATAGTGGACATTTTAAAAGATTCCGTGAATAATCATCACTTATTTTACCTTTCTTAATCCGTTTACCCTCCAGGGTCGGTGTCTCCCTCGGACTCAGCGAGGGATCCCACTTCTACCGCCTCAAGAGCAATGTCCTCGAGCGTGAGAGTTTGGGTCGGAGAGATACAATTGGGGAGGAGGACCAGTAGTTCTCCCAGGCTGCCTCACCTGCTATTCTGAACAGGGACATTGTGTGGAGGATGGGAATATCGTAAGGGATAGACAAGGAAGAGGGAGGGAAGCGGCCGTGGTCTTAAGTTAGGTACCATCCCGGCGTTTTCCTGTAGGAGAAGTGGGAAACCATGGAAAATCATTTCCAGGATGGCTGTGCTGTAAATCGAATCCCCCTTTACTCAGTTGACCTCCCGAGGCGGAGTGGACCCAGTTTCGCCCCTCGCACCACTTTTCGAATTTCGTGGCAGACCCGGGAATCGAACCCGCCCCTACGTGAGTGACAGCGAATGACACTAGCCACTACACCACAGGGGTGGACACCATCACTCCTCCTACATGATAAATCGTTTAGTGTTTCCTTTCTGTACAATAATTTAAATATGTTCAGTTATCATCGCCAAAAAAACAGGCTCCTTGTGGTGATCCACGGTTTGTGAACGGATGTCTTTTGAAATATACATACAGCTGTCTATTATCTGTACAACCCATTAATTTCTTGGTTATACTCTTTCTTCTGGCGCACGGCGAGTTGGCTGTGCGGTTAGGGGCGCGCAGCTGTGATCTTGCATCCGGTAGATAGTGGGTGCGGACCCCACTGTCGGCAGCCATGAAGATGGTTTTCCGAGGTTTCCCATTTTCACACCAGGTACATTGGGTCGTACCTTAAATAAAGCAACGGCCGCTTTCTTCCCACTCTTAGGCCTTTCCTATCCCATCGTCGCCATAAAACCTAGCTCTGTCGATGCGACGTAAAACGTAAAACAAATTGTGAAAAAAAATCTTCTGGTATGGAATAAATTAAATTTGTTACTTTCATTGATCTTTTTCAGTTTTATCCTTGGAATTGACAATATGAAAGCGACTGAGGTATGAGTGATACTAGTAATGCCATTCATTCTTAATGCAGCCAGTCCCTGTTATGAATGGTGTGAGAATATCGCTCACAGGGCTAAATGGTTAGCGTGCTTTGGTCACAAGAGTCCTGGGTTCGATTCACGACATAGTAGGATTAACTTCACTGACACCGGGGTTGTCGTCTTATCATCTCAAACTCATCACGACGCGCAGGTCGCCTACGGGAGTCAAATAAAAAGACCTGTATCTGGCGACCCGAACTTTTCCTCGGACAATCCCGGCACTAAAAGCCATACGCTATTTCATTACATCCCTCACAGTTCGGCTGGTGTATGCCATTCATTGGACTTGGCAGACTGATATGTAATAACTTCTGGCTCGGTGAAGAAAGCAACGAGAAAGTACCTCACTCCCTATTTCGCTAGTATGTATTTCCAGTGATGCCTAGGTCACCTATGGGAGGTGATGGTGGAGCTGTGGAGAATCAAGCAAGCCTTCGGGCTGAGAACTGTACATACATACGCACATATGTTTATATTGCCAATATTATATCAGTACAGTGAAGATGTTGCGTAACTGACCTGTCCTGCTTACTATCTGCATTTAGGTTGTCTACCAGAGTGCACTCACCTGAAAAGAAAAAAATAAATTATTAGATAAGACAAAATAGATTCACATATAACAGATAAAGTGAGAGGACAATTATTTATACTTAAAATCCTCCAGATTTTTATCTCTAACATCAGATTTGTACGAGAATGTCTACGTTTCGACTACGTTTGTGACAGACATATTTCCAACTTGTAATTTTGCCTTATTTCAACAGTATTTAAGACTTTCCCGAAACAAGCATCAGACGAAGTGGATTATAACATAACACCACTTGTTATCTAACAAGGTAAGTCAAGGACTGCAGTAATGATATTTATCTTCAAAAATATAATAAATTTCTAAAAACGGCATACTGAAGAGAATACTGGACGAGAATTTTGATTTAATATCATCGGATGTGATATTTCTATTTTCTTTCTAGAAGACCCATGTGTGTAATAAAATTAGAAGTTTTGTACGATGATCGGTCAAGTTTAAGGTGAAACTATGGACCTGCTCTTACCGTAGCCTTCTTTTAGCCATGACATTTTACCTTAAAGCATTTCTTGTACTCACAGTATCGGTAAAAATGTTAGGACCACATAAAAGAATCATGAAATGTCATCTAAATTTGTGCTACTAGGCCTCTGCATTTTTTGCTGAGCTCTCGAATCTAATATTATTATTATTATTATTAAAGCGTCTTTATTGTGGCGAAGTTAGGGCTCCCGGCCCTTTCTTACACTTAACCACTTCATGTATATACAATGTAATTTTTACATAAAATTTAAACATATGAAATTTTTACAACCTAAAGTATAACTAAAGCAACTAAAGTATCACTAACTAAACTAAGGTGAGTAAAGTATAACTAAATTATATACAGGAAAACATTGCAATAAACAACCATATTCACTCTCATTCATGCATCCCATTCACACTCAAGAAAGACTGGAAGTGCTTAAAAGATGACGCTGGCAAAGGATTTTAAATTTTGTCTTAGATTTAGCTTCTCTGATGTCATTGGGGAGTTCATTCCACCAGCTCGTGAACGATCTGTTGTAGGTTGCGGTTCGATGCACAGGAATTTCTAGCGTACAGCCTGACCGGGTATTGAACAGGTGTAGGGAACTAAGGTAGCGAAATCTGGTGGATAGGTAAGGAGGAGTGTTTTCAGGAAGCACTTGATACACCAAAGTAGTTGCATGGAGTCTACGTCTGCCATTCAGTCGTAACCAAGATAATTGCGTATAGAATGGGGATACATGGGCGTATGGTTGTATGTCGAATGCATACCTGATGCATGCATTTTGGGCACGTTGCAGTCTCATGCTTTGCTCCTTATTGATATCAATAAAAACTGTATCACAGCATTAACTTTTTCTACAGCACTCTGAATTTTATCAGTTCTTGAGTGGTATTAGATCTGCAGATCATCAGCATAAAGATGATACTTGCAATGTGTAATCGATTTGGCAACATCACGTAAGTAAATTGCAAACAGCAATGGTCCAAGTACAGACCCTTGGGGGACACCAAGGGGTTTGTTAAGCCACTCAGATCTGCTATTATTTACTTTGACACACTGACGGCGATTTTTGAGGTACGAACTGAAAAAGTTTATTGCCGTCTTGCTGAAATTTAATGAATCCAATTTTGAAAGTAGCAGTTGAGGAACAACAGTATCAAAAGCACTAGAAAAATAAAGTAGAATCAGTGCAGTCACTTGTCGAGTGTCCATTGCCTGTCGGATATCATCAGTTACTTTCAGTAGAGCAGTCGTTGTGCTGTGTCCTTTCTTGAAACCAGATTGGTAAGGGTCAAGCAGTGAGAAGTTAGTCAAGTAAGTGAGGACTTGTTAGTGTACCAAGCGTTCTAGTACTTTGGAAAGGGGTGGGAGAATGGATATAGGGCGATAATCTGATGGTAAACTAGGAGAATTCTTCTTAGGAGTAGGAATGACGATACCGTGCTTCCACACAGTTGGGAATACTCCCTGTACGAGGCAATGATTAAATATATGCGTCAGAATAGGTAATATGGCACCAATAATATTTTTTATGAAAGATAATGGTATGTCGTCATTACCCGGAGCATCTGACTTGAGGGAGAAAAATTACACGCTTCTCATCGTTCGCACGAACTTTTTTGAAAGTGAATTTTACTTGATTTACTCGGGAATGAACATTTATGGCGTTAATACCATCATCAGTTAGGTCATCAGCTGGTCGATGATGATGATTATTATACTATTATTATTATTATTATTATTATTATTATCATTATTAGTATAGTTAGCATCATAGTCATTATTGTCAGTAATATCATTATTAGTGTATACTGCTTTCGTAAAATGAGAATTTAGATCATCAAGTGGTATACTGGGTGTCTGCATGGTCAGGCTGCGACCTATACCCATCTGATGCAAATGTCTCCATATTAGTGGTGAATTTCGTCTGTTTGTTATCTCTTGAATATATTTATACTTGCTGTTACGAATTAATTTCTTAACTTGATTTCGAAGAATACGGTAATTTTCGAAATCACTAGTGCTTTCAGTTCGCCTAAATCGCCTATACCAAGCATCACGATTTGCCATGACCGACTTAATTTCATTTGTTAGCCAAGGAGACGAAGGGTGAGAAACTCGAATTTGCTTCTTCGGAGCGTGTTTGTCCTACAGTCCTAATATTAAAGAGTTCAGTCTGTCAACCTTATCATCAATGTCATTAGTCAGTAGAATGTCATTCCACGGCAATTGATATGCTTCATTTCGTATTATCTCAGTATTAAAATGCTTGAAGTCCCTTCGCATTATGTACCTGGTTTTGTACTTTGGTGCCTTGAGAGAGAAACGTAGGTATATGAGATCGTGGGTCGAAATACCTGGTACAGCAACCTGTCCAAGTTTTACCACTTTCTGCGGATTGTTTGTTACAATAAGGTCAATCAGTGTGTGAGACGTGTGGTTTATTCTGTGAACATGGTTAGTCGCGTCTAGTGTCAGTATATTGTAATCCATGCCATGGAATAAGTTTTGTAAGTATGTTGATTCGTTACTTGTAACTAGGAGATTAGTATCGAAGTCACCAAGAATGATTATGTTTTCGTACAGCGGAGTTAACTTCGATAATGCCACTTCTAGGTCAGATATATGTCGTATGTCCGGCGCCTTGTATACCACTCCGATCAGTAGTTTTTGATTATTAACCAAGAGTTCAACAAACATGAATTCAGGTCGAAATGGAGTCTTAGGATCTGAGGTCATAATTATTTTACTTTTTAAGTCGCTACGGCAATATATAGCGCAACCGCCCCCTACACGATTTTAACGATCTAGGCGATGTAACGTCATGTTATTCAGCTTTACGAGATCAGATTTGAGTGACTGCTGTAACCATGTCTCTGTTACACAAATACAATGCAAGTTACTGTTACTAAATAGAGCCTGTATTTCGTCGAAGTGACAAAGAAGCGATTGTGCATTGATATGACAACACTGAAAATATTGTTGGTGGGGAGCTAACCTTTCCTTAAGAATGTCTCCTGCCACGGCTGGTGAAGGGGAAGGTAAGGGTGAAGGCGGACGACAATGAGGAGGGATATGGTCAATGACATCACGGACATGCTGTTCGGTATAAATAATTGACTCATTTACGTGAGCCATTGTCAACAGAAAAATTCAAACTACTCACCCTAGTTGTTTCATAAGCACCTCCAGAAATATTTACACAATCACTCTCGCACACACAATCACATTCAAATACACAAACATTATACGCTATTATATCACTCATTGTTTTTCCTAGTCAATCTCGTCGCTCACATAAGGCTTATTAATTGTGCCATGCTGCTAACAAACATTTTCTGTCCATTGTCTTTCAAAACAACAATGCGGCCGTCCTGTGTCCACACCCGTCGGAGTCCGAAGTGATCACGTGCCCTGTTTAGAATAGTATTTCTGATACCTGTCAGAGATTCAGTCAGTAGAAGGCCAGTTCCTTTTAACAGCCGCTTGGCCCTCCAAACTCTGTCCCGGTCATGATAACGCACGAATTTTATAATTATAGGGCGCTTACCCGAAGCAACAGCCTGAGCTGTGGTTCGTTTTAGCGCCCCTAAACGATGGCAACGATCTATATCAGACATAGTTATATCTACATTTAACTTGCCCTTCATCGTGTTGATAACTTTATCGTAAACGTTCTCTGCCGGCTCCTCTGGAATACCATGCAGCACTAAGCAGTTCCGCCGACTGTACTGTTCAGTAAATTCCAGTTTTTTTGTTATGTCCTTCAGCTCACTAGACACCTTTTCTGGAACTGAGAGAACTCAGCCTTTAGCCGCTGCAGCTCATCCGCGCGGCAGGTACAGCTTGCGACGTGTTCCAAGTGGCCTTGGAAGTCCTTCATAACATCTTCAATAGACGCTACACGACGAATAGCTTCTTTAGCGGACATACTGAAAGATGCTTCAGGTCAATGACAGTTTAGTTACACTGAGAAAATCACGTAGGCTGAGTGGACCTGGAACCAGCCCTCAGATGCAGGTGTAAATTCCTAATCTGGCCGAAAATCGAACCCGGGACCTCCGGGTAAGAGGCAGGCAGGTTACCTCTACACCGGGGGCCGGACATCTGTGCATTATTGGCTCATTAATAATTCTAAAGAATCGTTGTTAAAATTAGGTTACCATTTATATTTCTCAAGTGTATCCATTTCTTTTCTAAACATGCACGCAAATGCATACTTTGTCGCAAGGCAGCCTCTGCATGAGAATAAGTATTTCATACAATACAATATGTGCCAGTATATTTACCGACATGAGCCTGAAGTACTCTAGCACATTCAAATACCATAGGACTGAGCCAATAACAAACCCCCAATTTGGGCTCTAGCGTCCAGGATACCCAGTCGGGAAATGTATTTGAATAAATATATTTGTTGTTTTAATCGTGTCCTGAATTTTGACTGCAAAATTTAAGTAACGTATCTCATATTTCGGGTGGGGTGGGGGCATATATAATATTCCTTGGAGGTAAATATGTTGAAACTTGAAACGCCAGGCTGTGAAAGCATATCATTTTTGATCAGAGCCTTGTAGCATATTGACGATGCACACGCCTGTCCGCGTTTGATGAAGCTGACGCTAAGTTATAGCAGACCTTGTAATAATATGACGGCTTCTCCCAAGTAGAAAAGTTCTTCTAGCACCAGAACAGGCCTGCTCTTAAGAGTTCTTTCTACAGTCAACTACAAAAGTTGTCATATCCGACAAGAAGAGCAGAAATTGTGCTTGACTCATATTTTCCTACCGAAAGTTTCTTGTGAATAATTCGAGAACACGACAATGAACGAACACTCATTGTAAAGCCATGCGCTGAAGTGGAATTATGTGAATTTCACTGGAGAAAAAAATGGCTGATCTCAGTAGAGCACTAGAAAAACCGCCATGTGATCAATACACCCGGAATTTCTATGCAGTAATAGGCTAGAATACAAACTAATTTCTTATTAGGAGCTTTCGTCCAGACTGCTCTTCCGAAATGTCGGCAGAGTCACATAAATTTTAAGGGTTCTAATGGGCCGTACCCCTAATGTTTATGCAAAGCTCATAGCATAACCGTTGTGCAGATTAGAGTATACTTGTTACTGGCTTCGGTAAGTTTGCATTCTAACCTACAGTATCATCATCATCATCATCATCATCATCATCATCTGTTTACCCTCCAGGTTCGGTTTTTCCCTCGGACTTAGCGAGGGATCCCACCTCTACCGCCTCAAGGGCAGTGTCCTGGAGCTTTAGACTCTTGGTCGGGGGATACAACTGGGGAGTATGACCAGTACCTCGCCCAGGCGGCCTCACCTGCTATGCTGAACAGGGGCCTTGTGGAGGGATGGGAAGATTGGAAGGGATAGGCAAGGAAGAGGGAAGGAAGCGGCCGTGGCCTTAAGTTAGGTACCATCCCGGCATTCGCCTGGAGGAGAAGTGGGAAACCACGGAAAACCACTTCCAGGATGGCTGAGGTGGGAATCGAACCCACCTCTACTCAGTTGACCTCCCTAGGCTGAGTGGACCCCGTTCCAGCCCTCGTACCACTTTTCAAATTTCGTGGCAGAGCCGGGAATCGAACCCGGACCTCCGGGGGTGGCAGCTAATCACGCTAACCACTACACCACAGAGGCGGCCTACCTACAGTATTACGGTACAAAATTTCGGACTCTATTTGTTCACATTTCTGCTTTGTACTCTGGCCAAAATGGTTCTGCCCCTAAGGTTCAGTACTGCATTATGTACATCAACGAATTTTACTTGTAAGTGATACATGTGCTGTGGGTCTGTATTTGTCCCCTCAGTGGTATTTCGAGGCGCAATGACGATATTCAAATAACACCGAATCCCAGGGTGCTACGGACTTGATGTGCATTGGTCTTCCAAACGAGCGCTACTCAGCCCCCAAGGTCTGCAGGTTATGGGGTGAGTGTGGTCAGCGTGGCAAATCCCTTCGGCTGTTATTGTTGGCTTTTTAGACCGGAGTAGTTGTCTCACTGTCAGACAACTCCTTAATTGTAATCACGTGGCTGAGAGGACAAGGAACCAACTCTCTGATCGAGGTAAAATTCCTGACCTATTGCGGAATCGAACCGGGAGCCTCTCAGTAAGCGGCAGGCTGCGTACTCCTAGACCCCTTCGCTGACAGAGTGCATATTTTGACATCTAAATAATGTTAAAATAATTTACACCAATAATAATAATAATAATAATAATAATAATAATAATAATAATAATAATAATAATAATATGGCCTGAGCTGTCCTGTTCAGGAATTTTAATTTTATGCCATCTACGCTGCATGCTCGCCAATTAAGACGTTCCGTTTCATTACCAGATGACAGTGTATCACGGATCTCTCTTAGGTGGTTTATGGCTGAGTTTGTCGAGTGAACATCGAATGTATCACCAAAGATTTTTTAGATGCGGACATCGTCCGACACCAGTATCGAATGGAATTCCTTCTGCCATTAACATATACGATTACCTCTGACAATTTCGAGCCCGTCATCTGAGGGTCGGGAAGTCGATATTCTACCTCTGATTGGCAGTGGGAGCTATTTATTCACATGACTAATTATAGCTCTACACAATTTCTCTACCCGTTTTAAACGTTTCAATTTACTACTTTTTCAATGGCTTCTTCGTTCTCATATAGGTGCGTGGTTGAAGTTGTAAAATAAATAAGAATGTTCCTAGCTTTATGTCCCACTAACAAATATCACGATTTCCAGTCATGGCAAGGTGTCAAATGTAGTTCCGCAGTTATTTATTCACACGCTCTTAAATTTACCAACACAAAACATCGCATTTGACCGTAGGTAGAAGAATAAAGGAACAAATGGAAAGTTCAACTGAATATCCACCACAAAGGCCTCCGTGGCTCAGGCGACGGCGCGTCGGCCTCTCTCCGCTGGGTTTCGTGGTTCAAATCCCGGTCACTCCATGTAAGATTTGTGCTGGACAAAGTGGAGGCGGGGCAGGTTTTTCTCCGCGTACTCCTATTTTCCCTGTCATCTGTCATTCCAGCAACATTCTCCAGTATCATTTCATTGTATCTGTCAGTCATTAATCATTGCCCCAAAGGAGTGCGACAGGCTTCGGCAATCCGCACAATTCCTATCCTCACTGCAAGTTGGAGGCGTCATTCATTTCATCCCTCACACAGTCAATGACTGGAAAACAGGTTGTAGGTTTTCTTTTCATCCTCCACATGTGTGTTGAATATTTATTGGCTTCTCAACACATCCACCACCATCTATGCAGGTAAAATGGAAATTCTGACGGCCACTAAACCTTGATTCGATGCCATGAAGTGCAATTCTTTGTGAGATCATTATGCGGTTCTGTATGTGTATAGCAGCCATGACCAGGTCAGCCGCTATTGGTTTCATGCTACAGGTGGTTTAACTTAATTATACAATGTCCCAGATAATGCAATGGCATCTAGAGGCGTTAAAAGTAACTTTAAGGGATTAGGGCCTACATATATAAAAAGTTACACAACTCTCTTTCAAAGTATGCTTCAGATTACGGGACATTTTTAGAAAAGGCTAAACATATTTTGCTCAGGATGCCTTTTAAAACATGTAATTTGATAGGGACTAATGTGTAACCGCTTTTCATTTTAATTTCTGGGAGAGTTTCTGTGAAGAAGATTTCACAGTCAATATATATCTTCTTCTTCTTCTCTTCTTGTTTTACCACCACTCTTTAAATGCCTTGTTGGGGGTGGTGGTGAGAACTGTGTAGCACATGTGGATATGGCCCAATGTTACGACCGGATGCCCTTCAAGACACAAACTCTCTGTAGACAGAAAACAGACACTGTGGTCATCAGAAAACCAGTGTTGGTCATCTTCCTCCTCCCGTTATGACCGTCTGCCAGAACTACATAAACTACTACTATATGTCTTGCATTCCTACCCTGAAGGGATATGTGGGCCTTTTAGACAGTGACGCCGTCTCTTAGGCCAGGAGATTTGCTGCGGTCTGTGGAGAAGGTGAAGGAGTTGGCGGTCGTGGCCTACACTAGGAACTGTCCCGGCACTCGCCTTAATGCAGGAGAATGGAAAAACCATTCTCGGGACAGCCGATAGTGTTGACCGGCCCCTCGCCGTCTCCCGAATGCACGGGTATACAGTCACGGTAGAGGCATGGCCTCCGGTCCTCTGGTCTGTTTGTCGGTCGGAGTGCAGAGATATCAGACCAGTTGTTTCCATTTATAGGCCGGAGCCTACTCTGCAACGACTGACGTGCCAGAATTCTGCCTTCTATATACAGTACGTAAAAATGGCGCCGTGTTTTAAAATGAGTATCTACTGTCTTTGACTAGCGTTTCGTCTAGTTTACAGCAATTCCCCTTAATAACTTCACGGAAGGCAGCAGACTTTTTTCATATGTATCTTGCGAAAATTTAGGGACATAGATTTGTGTGCTAAATCAGCGAGCATGTTGTTGTTCTATGTTCTTTTGTATAGTGGAGACATTTACATATACAATTTTTTAACCTTAGATCATACAGGAAATGTTACAGCCCGGCTGGAAATAACATTAATATGGGACGTTGTTAATGCTGTTTGATTCAACTAAATTACTTTCTTTCAGAAATGTTTTATCATGTTGTATTCACGGATTCTGTGTGCCGTCGGAAGAGAAGAAAGTCACAGGTGCAAAGCGGTGTTTCTACAACCTTGATGCTTCTGAAAAATCCCATGATTTAGGCGTATTCTAATGACAGAGGTGATGAAGCGCCTTTGTGAGATCCAGCTGGTTTTACCAGTTGCTTACGTCGCTCCTACACAGATAGGTCTTACGGAGTAGGTGACCTTCATTAAGGTACAGCTTGCCTAGTGTGAAAATGGGAAACCAAGGAAAGCTGACAGTGGGGTTCGAACCGACTGTCTCCGGAATACAAGCTGACAGCTGTGTCCAAACCACGTAGCTGCTCGCTCGGTAGAGTGTAATATGTTCTCTTTCTTTTTTTGCTTTGTTTTCCAGCAACTGGGCCATTGGATGTAAGCTGCTTGAACTATTGCTGCCTGATAGTCTTTGACGTTACTCGGAGCGCTCAGCAGTTGGCCAGTCCTACATACCTCCTTGGCTAGGCACCAATTTTGCATGGGTCAGTATCAATACGTATACAGCACTTACAGTTGTTGTTGTTGTTGTTGGGTAATTACCAAGGTTTTAAACTTTATTATCTTTTTTGCAAGTTGCTTTACGTCGCACTGCCACAGTTAGGTCTTATGGCGACGATGGGACAGGAAAAGGCTAGAAGTGAGAAGGAAGCGGCCGTGGCCTTATTCAAGGTACAGCCCCAGCATTTGCCTGGTGTAAAAATGGGAAACCAAGGAAAACCATCTTCAGGGTTACCGACAGTGGGGCTAGAACCCACTATCTCCTGAATACTGGATACTGGTCGCACTTAAGCGACTGCAGCTATCGAGCTCGGTTACTTTATTATCACTTGTAAAGGTAGCAGCAAGTTCAACCTATAATATCGTAAGCTGTAGTGTTAAGCACTTTGAATTACTTAAGTTTTGTGTGAATTTGTATAAGATAGGCTAATTATGGATTTAGAATTTTGAACTTAAATTAATAGTATTTCTGGGAATATTTTTCTTTTCAGGGATTTGCTTGTTGTACTGTTGTTGTTATTCTTGTAGTGTCATTATGTTTTAACTTTATTATCATTGTAATGTTAAGCTAGTAGTAAGCTCAACCTGTAGTTTTGTAAGCCATAGTATTAAGTACTGGAAATAATTAAGCTGCGTATGAAATTTTAAACGATGATGCTGGATTTAGAATGTTAAACTAGTAGTATTTCTTGTAATATTTTTTCCGTGGAATTACTTGTTGTACTCCAATTGTTGTCGTTGTTGGGTAGTTGTGTTTTAAGTTTACTTTATTATCACTTATAATGTCAAGTTAGTAGTAAGCTCAACCTATAGTTTTGTAAGCCATAGTGTTAAGTACTGGACATAATTAAGTTCACTGATCACTCGTTGTTTCTCTTTTGTGACTCGCTGCTATACAGCACTTATACAGGGTGTTTCAAAAATAGGGGGCATAATTTCAGGTGTGTATTGGTTACATGTAGACAATAAAAATAGTGCATTACAACATGT